>NC_060889.1:25018747-25021247 GCF_014805685.1 Silurus meridionalis | reverse complement strand
ACCTCCATTCTCTCCATTCCCTCTACACCTCCATTCTCTCTACACCTCCATTCTCCATTCTCTCCATTCCTCTACACCTCCATTCTCTCCATTCCTCTACACCTCCATTCTCTCCATTCCTCTATACCTCTATTCTCTCAATTCCTCTACACCTCCATTCTCTCCATTCCTCTACACCTTCATTCTCTCCATTCCTCTACACCTCCATTATCTCCATTCCTCTACACCTCCATTATCTCCATTCCTCTACACCTCCATTCTCTCCATTCCTCTACACCTCCATTCTCTCCATTTCCTTAACACCTCCATTCTCTCCATTCCTCTACACCTCCATTCTTTCCATTCCTCTACACCTCCATTCTTTCCATTCCTCTACACCTCCATTCTCCATTCCTCTATACCTCCATTCTCTCCATTCCTCTCGCCTCCATTCTCTCCATTCCTCTCGCCTCCATTCTCTCCATTCCCTCTACACTTCCATTCTCTCCATTCCTCTACACCTCCATTCTCTATTCTCTCTACACCTCCATTCTCCATTCCTCTACACCTCCATTCTCTCTATTCCTCTACACCTCCATTCCTCTATCCCTCTATTCCCTTTACACCTTCCTTCTATTCCTCTACACCTCCAATTCCTCCAAACCTCCATTCCTCTACGCCTCTAATTTCTCCAATCCCTCTACACCTCCATTCCTCCATTCCCCCTATACCCCATTCCCTCCATTCTCTCCATTCCCTCTTCCCTCTTCTTGTTTTTGTTGTTGCCTTTGTTTATTTCTTCTTATTTACTAATATATTTGTTGCTAGTATTCTTTCTTTCTTTCTTTCTTCTTTTTTTTTTTGGTTATTGTTTTTCTAAAATTTCTGTAGTGACTTCTTGATTCTCTACCTTTCGAATAAAAGCTGCACGATTTTTAATCGGCGCTGCTGATTTAGTGCCCCTCGCCGCCCCCATTACGCTTGAACTCGGACTCACTCGACATTCCCACATTCTGGGCGGTGAAAAAGAAAAACACAAGTTCTGGCAGTGCAGCGATTTCCTTTGACGGCTCTCGGTTATGACTTACAGCAGCCTGGTAAGGCGTCTGCAAAGCCCTCCGTCTCGAACAGTTCATGCACTTCAAATTAAGACTAACTGGTAGCTCTGCAGACAAGTCATTCCTGGGAACTACTAATGGCCATCTTTTCTAGCTGTCAGCCAGGAAAAACTGGGAAAAGGAGTGGGGGTGTGGGGGGGTTTGGCAGGAAGGGGTTATCGGGTTAAGGTGTATCCATGGCTCCTGTTACGTACTGTACAATAAAACAACTGCACATCAGCCGTGGATTTAAGACTGCAGCCCTCAGTTCCATTAATCACCTTAAGAGTTTATGAACATTTCAAACATCCTGTTAGGAGATTCATTTGCTCCTTATGGAAAGGGAAGTTTTTTCTTTTTTCTTCATGAAGTGTGATTAAATTCTTGGGGCTTTCCAGCAGATGGGATCCAGCGAAGCACAACCCGAATGACTTATCGAAAGCTTCTCAGACTCATGGAGCCAAATCATAGGGTTGCCAGATCAAACCCCAAGTGGGACCTATGCAGTGGTGGACAGTAGCGAAGTAATTCATTACTGTATTTAAGCAGCTTTTTTTTGCAGATCTGTACTTTACTGAAGTATTTCCATTCGGGGAGATTTTTACTTCACTACATTTCAAAGTGAAATATTTAACATTTTACTACATTTTGCGAAATCAGGCGTTCCTTTTAATTTATGAGGATAAAAACTTAACCGGTCAAACATGCAGCAATCCACCAATCAGAGTACGTGCTCTGTTTTACTTGTTTTGATTGGCGCTTGGTGTGTCTACTGATCACCAACATACAGTTCAGCATCAGTTTAATAGCAAGCAGAACATTTCGAGAGGAATTAATGATAGTTTTTTTTTATTGTTTTTGGGCTCATGATAATTGTAATAATATCAATCAGTGTTTGACTCATTAATATCATTCTATTAATAGATTGTTGTGTTAAGAGCAACATTAGAGTCTTTAGTGATTCTTGTGATAAAAATTATAATATAAATATTATAGCCATAATAAATCATAGTACTTTGGATACTTATGTAGATATTACTCAATTGAAAGTTTAAAGGGAGTCACATTTTATCTACTGTATCTCTACTTTTACTCAAGTGCATGGTTTGTGTACTTCCTCCAACCCTGCTGCTGTGTCCTCAGATTTTGGGTTGAGAAAACACTCCTCGAACGCATTGAATGTATAAAACCTTCTCTGAGTAAACATGTCATTGAAAATGATCAAGCACCATCATGGATTTCAGGGAAATAAAGCAACGCTGCTGTGTGGTCCACTTACCACGTTCTCAATGTTTTGACAGCTCAATCTGGCCTTCCTGGTCATGACCATGTACAAGATGGTGAAGCACTCGACCTCGGTGAAGCCCGACTCCAGCCGCCTGGAGAGCATCAGGTAGGATTGTTGTTTTATTCACAGCACTGTG
>NC_060889.1:24978747-25013747 GCF_014805685.1 Silurus meridionalis | reverse complement strand
AGAAGGTGCTCGATAGGCAAATGTCTTCGATGTCCTCTGAAAGGGTTTATCAGGCACTGATTGTGTCCAAAAAAAAAAAAAAAGCCACCTTATGCACCAAATACTAATCGAATTCAAAGTGCGGTCTTTGTCAGTGTTTATGTTGTTATTTTATTCATTTTGTTAGTGTTGTTTGTTAATTTTTACCTCCCTGCAGGTGCGAAAAGAATACGGGAAGTGTTTCCGTCAGTCTCAGTGCTGTGGCGCTTTGCCCCCGGACAGCACACACAGCGTGGGCAAAGCCTCCACGTCTCGCTCCACGGCCCGATACTCCTCCGCCACTCAGGTAAAGCACTTAACACTCCGTCTTTTCATTTCTCCATCAGCGCCTGTTGTTGTTGTTCTGACAAATATGGATGTTTAGGGTTTTTTTTTGTTTTTTATGGAAAAAGCCAGCAGTTCTCATTGTGATAAGTGATTTTGAGCCTTTGGGCCTGAGAGAGCTTTTTTTTTGCGCCTGATTTAATAAACGCTTTCTAAGATTTTAAGACTCGCCGAGATACAAATCGTAGAAGAAGGAAAAACACAGATAATGGATTTTATATTCCTAAGGGAAGGACGAAAAAAAAATAAAAAATACAAATAAACACTACATCTGCTCCTGAAGTTTTCTCAGGCGTTTTGTGACGTGATTCGCTCATTCGAATTCTATTTGTCACACATAAAAACGTACACCATACACAGAACAACATAAAGTGAGATGGTTTTAATGACTGGCCGATAACATGGAAATAAATAAATAAATGAAAAGGGGGAAATAATAGAGTGTAAGAATAAGCATAGAATTTGTTTTTTCCAATTGAGAAAAAAAAAATAGAACTGTGTCGAAACAAAATAGCATAGAATTTACCATATAATTATAAAAATGTGATATAATTGCAGTAAAATCAAATAGAATTTACAGTATAATAAAAGAATAGAATAGAATTGCAGGAAAAGTTCAATTGTATAATAAAAATAAAATATAATTGCTAGGAAATAAAGTTTAAAAAACAGTACAGTATAATAAAATAGACAAAGGATTTATTTGTCCAATATACACTACAGCACAATGAAATTTATCCCAGAAAGCTGGGGTCAGAGCACAGGGTCAGCCATGATACGATGACCCCGGGGGGCAGTTGAAGGTTAAGTGGCAGTTTGGCTGTACTGGGGTTTGAAACGCTTTCCTTTTAATCAGTAACCTAAATATGATTTTGTGCATGACAATAAAATGATAAAATCATAAAGAGGAAGAAGAAAAGAATACAAGTGCAGTTAAGTGCAATAGAAAGGATTAAAAAGCTAAATTTTACAATTTAAATATGGAGTATAATTTTAGGGAAATAAAAGAAATGGAATTTATAATATAAACATTTTAAAATCAAATCATAATGACATTTACAATATTGCAATAGAATAGAATTGTGGAGAATGGAAAAATGGAATTTAGAGTATAGCAATAAAATATAATTTTAGGGAAAGCAAATATAATTAGATTTACAATATAATAAAAATGGAAAATCATTTTAAGGAAATAAAATGGAATTTATAATAAAAATCAAGTATAATTTTACGGATGTCAAATAACATGGAATTTACAAAATAAATATATATAATAATTTTAGGGAATAAAATAACATGGAATTTATAATACAATAAAATAGGATCTAATTTTAAGGAAATCAAACACAAGGATATTTATAATATAAATAGAATTATTTTAGGAAATCAAATAGACATTTACAATAAAAGAATAGAATAGAATTTTAGGGATATCAAATATAATGAAATAAAATACAAAAAATGGAATATAATTTTAGGGAAATAAAATGGAATTTATAACAATAAAATCTAATATAATTGTTTAATTTTAAGGAAATAAAACACAATGATATTTATAATATAATAGAATTATTTTAGGAAATCAAATAATGACATTTACAATATAAGAATGGAATATCATTTTAGAGATGAACATGGAATTTACAATAGAAAAATATTTTAGGGAATCAAATACCATGGAATTTATAATATAATTAAATATTATATAAGTTGGGGGTAATCAAATGGAATTTCATATATATATATATATATATATATATATATATATATATATATAATTTTACGTAATTCAAATACTATTGATTTTACAATAAGAATATTAAATAAAATATACTTGCAAGGAAATAAAATAAAGTTTACTGTAAAAACAGAAAGGAATAAGAAACTAGAAATTGAATACGGAATACAGAAACTGGGCAGCATCTACATCAGAAACAGCGCGACTTGTTTCATGATTTGTTCTAAATAGAAAATGCCACTTCCCGTTCTTCTATAATATTAAGGACGCACTTATTTGTTCAATCCTCCACATGGGTGAAAAAAGGTGTTTTATGGGGAACTTAATTTCTCATCCTGCGCACACCTAATCATTCTGTTTAAATGAGATTCCTTGTGACTAATTGAAGTTAGTATAATTTGCCAACGAACGGGAAATCGATTGCAGGCAACATTTCGTTTCCCTCATGCGCTTAATGGAGCTGTTATCGAATCCGCCCCCTTCGACGTCGATAGAACACCGGCGTCATCAGCGTGACTCTTTCCACACACCTGTAGTGTTTTCACTGGCGTCAATTAGCAGCCGTGTGATTGTACAAGCTCGCCGTAATAGAGTTCCTTACCAACCCCGGATTTCGCTAAATAGACCCCAGCATGGTTTATGCTATGATCCGTCTTGTAGCGCCGGCCCTGATACGGTGCCATATTGTTAATGCTTTTCCCCGAGAGCGATTACGACTTTCATCTGAGTTTAATAACATCTGAGGAACATCTCAGCCATTAACGTGAACACGATCGTTATTTGTTTATTCATTTCATTATTAGAGTATTTCGGCGTCCCGTTCTCCTGTGCCTCGCTCCCGAAGTTTGCGAGGCGGAGAGCGGCACGATCGCTGTTACCTTCTGCTCGTTAATTAGCTCAGATTTTTTTTTACACGCTCGTAGCTAACGTCATGTGTCTGTGTCGCAGAGTCGTATCAGGCGGATGTGGAATGACACGGTGAGGAAGCAGTCCGAGTCTTCCTTTATCTCTGGAGACATCAACAGCACCTCGACACTAAACCAAGGTGAGCGCTCTACCGCTCTCAAAGACAAGATTGACGCTCGATAACTTCACTTTTGATTGACTTTTGTTTGTTTTTTATGTGTGAAATAAAAGTTTGCTTGGAAAACTTACTTGCGTACATGCTAGCAAGCAACAATCAACAAGGTCGCCTCTTGTGGGCGTGGCCTGCCTGTCATCTATTTCAATCAAAAATTGAAACCGCAAAACAATCGAATTTTCAAATGTCTTGCTCGTGTTAGTTGTTCCACTGCACAGCTGTTTTCTCCAAGCTGATTGGTCGGAAGGTGCGCTAATCATAAAACTGCACATAGATTGTTAGTTTCTTGTTGTACCGTGAACGAATCTCGATATGACTTGCGCTCATCCTAATATGGTATTGTTTCTATAGTAACCCAGATGAACATGGGTTTCATATAGAGTCTGGTTCCTCTCAAAGTGTCTTCCTTTTACCACCTCAGGGAGTTTTTTCTTACCACAGTCACCACTCATTAGGAAAAAAAATATTAAATTATAAGTACCAAACTTATATGCACTAAACTTATAAATTATTTATACAACTTTATAACCTTCATCTCATTATGTAAAGCTGCTTTCAGACAATGTCTGTTGGTCAAACTACTATACAGATAAAAATTAAATGAGCTTAAATGAGTTTTTGCAATATTCAGGTGCTTTATAGAAGTTTTGGCTTTCCGATATATATATATATATAACTCAACATAGAGCATGAAGACAAAATATTCTTAAATATGTTTTAAAGTAATTATGGTGTTTTATATTACGTTAAAAATATCAGGGCACCACTCTAAAATGTTTCCACACAGACGGTTTTAATTGCTGGATGTGTGTATCATGGTGAATTGTGGTGCATTGAAGGTTTTAATTACGGCTATTTATTTATTAACATTTGTAATAAAAAAGGTCAAACAGAAATGCTGCACTAATCGCGCGGAGAAAAAAATGAGTGGCGTTAAAATTGCGTTTCAGTTTGACAGATCTAATTTGTAGTAATATACAATATGAAGATGGCAGTGGATAAGATGTCAACAAGATAACATGGAGCTCTAACCTGACAACAAAAAAGCATGACACAATATTTAAGGAATGATTAATAAATGGTAATGAGCAAATTGCTGTGGTTTGAATGGAATAACAAAATTTGAACGATCCTGTTAAAAACAAATGAAGAACTGATAAAATTAAGGAAGGATTCAGATAGACCAGAGGTTTACCAACAGTAGGCCATGGAGTATCAGCTACTATCCAACTTTACATATGGCACATACAGTAGAACCCTCAACCCCATTTTTCACTACACACACCCCACACACCGAACCACACGAATATCAATCAATCATCAGACACAGAATACTTTACTGAACCCATAGGGAAACTGTTGGGTTGCAAAAAAAAAAAAAAAAGTAAAAGTTATTCCGATATATATATTAAGCATATATGCTGTATAATTTCAAAATGAAACTGGTCTGCTGTGCACAAAAGGTTGGTGACCCCTGGGCTGGATGAATGAATGAACAATGAGGCTTTTCTTTCATTTTTGAGCACTGAATCTGGTTGGCACGAAACACTAGCAGGTAATAAAATAGGGCAATAACGGATCATCTGTGCCATGGCTTCCAAACAAATAATTTGAATTTATATTGTAGTTGTATTCTAATTGGCCCAGAATCAATTCAATCTTAATTGTGGTGTGGATCGTTGTTGCGTTGTGGTTAAATCTGAACTGTATGCTACAGAATTACCTGTTGATTGTCACTTGCTAGCGTGAGACTTTGTAGAAATTGAATTGCTTTGGGGTAATTAAGTGATTAAGATGGATTTCCGATCAGATGGTTGTGAGATCAAATCCCAGCACCACCAAGATGCCACTGTTGTGCCACAGTGCAAGGCCCCCAAACCTCAATTTCTCAGTTGTAAAAATAATATAATCATCATTCATTAGGCCAAATGCTATAAATGTAAATATCAATTCCAGTAACTCATATTCTAATGATACAACCTTGAAGATCACAATTTAAATCTAAAGTATTCAAACCTAAAATAAAAAAACAGAACCCCACAATTTCTTCACATCCTCCAAGCTCAGCGTTTCATGCAGCATTCGCTCATGTAGGCTAACGGAGCTCCTTGTTAAAGATTTTGATGCAGAAACTTCTGAAAAGGTTTGATGTTTTATTATTTTTTGATTTGAACTGCAGACATAATAGCGTGAAAACATGTCAGAAGACATTAAACAAAAAAATAAAACAACCCTCTTGTTTGGTGACGTGTTTGAGCTTTTGAAATCACGTCAGACGTTTAAAATGGCTGTTTGCAGGCACCCCCCCCCCTCCCCCGCCCCCCAAAGTCCAGTAAAAGAAAATAAATTAATAAAATAAAATAAAAAACAGATCGATCAATTATTTAGAGCAAGCAGGAGTGTTCGAGATGAGACGGCAACGTTAAACTTTAGACGACCCGCTCGCACAGTTTCTGTAGTCACGTTGGTGTGTGAGGAATAAACTTCTGGTGCTTGAGGGTGGGAAAAGAAACTGTGTGGTTTCTGTCCATTGAATGTTTTTTTACTACTAACTTCCCCGACAAAAAAAATAAAACCACCACAGGATCATCATGACATTCTGAGAAATACAATATCTTACCATTTTGACTCCGCCCATTATTCAGATTTATCCCTATTGGATTCTCAAATCCGATTGGTCAAAAGGTGTTCATTTATATTTAAATGCGTTCACGTCCTCGTTTCAATAGTAAGATCCCATTATACGACAGATTGTCTATAAATATGGTCATGTTTAAACCCACAAACCATCGATTGATTGTGAATCAGTCATATGATCAGTCATATTTATCAATCAGTCAGAAATCGATTGTTTTCCTTTGAAGAGATGTTTATTTGTGATTTTTTTGGGGGGGTTCATTGCAGTGGCTTTGCATTCAGAGTTCAAATACTTAAAATATTTGTACCATGAGAAAGTCTTCAGTTTTATGGTTTCTTGGTTTAAAAGGTCTGGGTTTTTTTGGGCCTGGGAGCATAACAAACTGAGTGATTGTTCTGGATGTTCCACATAAATATAAACTATAAAAAAATTACACCTTGTCTTCCGTAATAAATGGAAAAACTACTCGCTGTGCCGAACGAGGAATAAACAATACAGGGTATGGTGGTTTTGTAAAAACAAAAAGGTACAGCTTTGAAATGTGTTTCATTTATACCTCATGCCTTCTTAATAGTGTTCAGTCAGGGTGCACATGTGTATTCGGTTCTAGGTGTTTTTGACAAGGATATAATGAATTGGATTGTAATTAATATAAACTACAGTGGATTAGAACGCTGGCGGTTGACATAAACAGTTTTTCATTCAGTGAACAGCTGATAACCTCAACATTTATATAACTATAATCAATGGACATTCGGTGTCATCCGGACGAGGTTCGGTTTCCTGGTTTTATACCATCATTTCTTCTGTTTCCACTGACTCACTCAAAAGCCTTATAAATTACAAGAGATAAATGTATAGGGACTCATTTCTGATATGATGATTATTATGAAAATTTATATTAATCTTGTCTTTGTTTTGGGACAACGTCTGTTGTTAAAAGCGCCGTACAAATGAATTGAATTGTATACATTCAGGTAAAAACTTACAATTGTATATTGATTAAACAGTGAGCATTAAAAGCCCTTCTTTCTCTACCTATTTATCTCTCTCTTTTTGTCCGTTCGTAAAATAACAGGGCTTTTTAAGGAATATTAGCTGAAGAGAACATACAGAACGCACTCATTTCACTTCTAGCCTGAAATTTCTTTGTGCCGTTCTCACTGCAAGTCTGCTTTTTGGAATGTACACTTTAATGGTATTAATAATAGTTTAAAAACATTTCTTTCCTTCTAATCATCTCGCAGAACCGTTTTCAACCTCGAGCTATCCCTCCTGCTTCGCGAAAAAACCCGAGGCCGGTTTTATCTCTCCTACTCTCCATCATAGCAACTCCTCGAAATGTCTTTCTCCAACCACCGAATACGATGGCACGACTCCATATCCGTCTCTCTAATCCCACGATCCTTTTCTTTTCATCTCACCACGCTGTCATAAAAAGAAAAATCATCCAAGATCTTTATATTTATATATATATTTTTTTAACCGGATCTGTCAGACTCGGTACAAAGATTCAACTGTTGACCCAAAGCACATGCTGACCCAACAGCATTACAAGCTGGCAGCACTCATCCATCTGTTCTTTCGTTCAGCGCTCCATCATCTCGCAGATGCACATCGATTTTGATCCTCGTCCAGTTCAATGTAGAGCGATCAGACTTTGTAGAAAGGTTTGTGTGTTGACCCGGAGCGCAGAACCACATTTCATACTGACGGCAGTCATTTCTTCGGACTCTTCCTTCCGTCCTCTGTGCCAAAGAAACCCATTGATTTCATTGTTTTTTGTATTTTTTTTTTAAGTTACAACCACCAAACAACTACAAAGGAAATACAAACAGTATTGCTTCAAAAAAAATAGAATCTACAGCATATGTAAAAAATGCACTTAAAAAAATGGCAAAAATGTTTCCAAACTGAAACATGCAACTGAAGAGAATTTTTAATTCAGTTTGAATAATTTTTATATGTAACAATGTAACAATGGGAATTGTCTCAAAGCAGCTTCACACAGTTAGAGAGGTTATATAATTTCATCCCGAACCGTCTAGAGACGTACCAGCGCCATTTGGATCCCACTTCATGTGGATTTTTGACATTAGACCTCTTTGGGTGGTATGGAGAAGCTGGTGTTGTATCTATGATGATCTCAAATGTTGAGATTTTATGAGTTGCTCAGTAGCTCCTGGTTCCATAATCTCAAATGACTGTAGAAGACTGTAGAAAGATCATTACTCATAATCTTACACTCCAGTGCTCATGTTATTTCTCACTCTCCAGTGTTCTGTATTGTTTAAAGACTATAATCACACTCTTGATGTCACCCAAATGAGGATGGGTTCCCCTTTTGAGTCTGGTTCCTCTCAAGGTTTCTTCCTCATAACATCTAAAGGGAGTTTTTTTCTTGCCACAGTCACCATGGCTGCTCATCAGGGATAAATACACATCGTTCACCTTAATTTTTAAATTCTGTAAAGCTGCTTTGAGACAATGTCTGTTGTGAAAAGCGCAATAGAAATAAACTTGACTTGACTTTGAAATGTAGAAGTTTAGTGCCTATATGTTTGTTCCTTATAATCCTAAATTTATCTTCAATGAGCGAGAAATAAGCGAGAAAAAACTCATGGTATGAGGAAGAAACCTTGAGAGGAACCAAACTAAAAAGGGAAACCATCCATATCTGAGTGGCACCAAATGTCCAGTAATTATAGTTTTACAACCTAGATTTAATTAGAGATTAGAGACAATGCTAAAAAGATTGTTTTTGATTAAAAACTTTCACAAAAATATTAAGGAGGATGGTTTGACGAGTCAGATATCTGGCTGCATAGGATAAAGCTGGTTATAGTAATAGGTTCATATTTTATTCAATTCAGTTTTATTTGTGTAGAGAATTAAACAATGGACACTGTCCCAAAGCAGCTTTTCAGTAACAATAGATTACAAATATATTTTTTAATTTATGAATTAGTCATCAAATGTATTCCTAATAAGTTTATTCCGTAATTAATGGGTGTGTCACTGGAAAACTCCCTGAGATTGCATTAGAACAAACCTTGAGTTTGGTTCGTCTCAAGGTTGTGTACTTTGGAATCTGTTTGGAGTTACAACTAATACTGTGGAACATTCCAGAAGGCGAGTTCATTCACTTTATAGCGGCTAGAAAATGATTTTTTGTTTGCAGAAAGCAAATAGACGTAATGAATCATTTCTATTCCTCGAGCGATTCATGGACTGATCGACTTTTCAGCATTATACAGGTTCATAAAGACGATTGTTATCAAAAACACAATTTTGTATTCGCTGTTACAATGAAGTGTCGCAACTAAATAGGGCGAAAAAATGCATCTGGCGTACACTCAAATCGCTGTATAGCTACTCAAATTGTTACTATAGAAACGACAACATGACATCCAGAATGTAATAGAAAATGAATGGACGTTTTCTGACCAATCGGATTGAAGGAACGCCAGAGGAGTAGAGTAAAGAGTTGCAGTGTGTGTGTTTAAGTGTGTGTGTGTGTGTGTGTGTGTTTAAGTGTGTGTGTGTGTGTGTGGGTGAAACGAAAAAATACAATTCTGCAGTATAATTAGATGTTCAGAGGAAACCACTTCAGAACTGCTATTAATCCTGTTTGAGAAAGCGGGCACGTGGGTGGGTCGCATTTTATTGCTAACTATGATGAATCCTTTCTCTTTTTTCCCTCTTCCTACCCGTTTTTTTCTCATTTTCCTTCCTTCCTTCTGTTTCTTTTTCCCCCCTGCAGGAATGACTGGCAACTATCTCCTCACTAACCCCCTCCTCCGAGCACACGACACTAACAACCCCTATAATAACCTCCTCGCCGAAACCATTGTGTGCAACACACCTTCTCCGCCTGTCTTCCACTCACCAGGTGCCTCCTGCCCTCTTTTTTCTTCACTGAGAATCCATCAGAGTGTGTGTGCATGAGTGTGTGTGTGTGTGGTCTAGGTGGGTTTTTGTAGCTTTTTCTTTACGAAGAAACAGTTTTTTTATTATTTCATTTCCTGAACAGTATTAAAGGTCTTCTGCTTTTCACGCTTCTTCATCCTCCTTTTGTTTAGTTTTTTTTTTCCTTTTGTTTTAGTTTTTGGTTCGATCCTTGTTTCACGTTCAGTCCGAAAACATTACGAACACTTTTGTAACCCTGAGCATGCCTGCATCAATCCGGCCCAAGTTTGTTGACACGCAGCACTAATGCACACAGATGGAGTGCGATTTTCGCTCTCGCCACCTTGCTCCATGCCTAAGGACGTGGCGGGACAGGCGTGATGGACACTCGCGCTGTGTTTTTCGGCGTCTGACTCAGCCTTCCATCAAAACAAAACAAGAACAAACATCTTTAACTGGCGCCGTCTCGCCCGCATCAAACGTTCCAACGGCCAGAGCCTGACAGTCGCATCTGGCAGCATTTCCTGATGAAATGACGGAGAGAGAGGGAATAAAAGAGAGAAAGGAAGAAAGAAGTGAAGAATTTGAGGGGCAGGATAAAGGAGGTCATGCATTCAGGATGGATGTTAGTGAGTCCTGACAGACAGTTATTTGGTTCGAAAGATTCCTCCACATTGTTGAATGTGGATAATTAAAAACACTGTTCTCGCATTCAAACAGATTCACTTCTGCAGAAGACTCGCAGTTTTTTTATTTCAAATCTTCAAATTAATAAAAGACAGATAATCATTTAAAGAAGCAACCACAGCAACAAACATGATCATTATTATTATCAATATTAATAATAATACGGTTGGATGGAGAAAGAAAGAGTCAGACAGACAGATATGAATGGCTTGATGGGCAGACAGACATGGATGGATGGATGGATGGATGGATGGATGGATGGATGGATAGATAATTTAGTTATATAAATAAATGGACAGAGGTAGACAGACAGATGAATGGATGGGTTGATGGATGGATGGATGGATGGATGGATGAATGGATGGATAATTGATTATATAAATAGATGGACAGAGGTAGACAGACAGACGGATGAATTGGTGGATGGGTTGATAGGTGGATGGATGGATGGATGGATGGATGGATGGATGGATAATTGACAATATAAATAGATGGACAGAGGTAGACAGACAGACGGATGAATCGGTGGATGGATGGATGGATGGATGGATGGATGGATGGATGGATGGATGGATAATTGATAATATAAATAGATGGACAGAGGTAGACAGACAGATGGATGGATGGGTGGATGGGTTGATGGATGGATGGATGGATGGATGGATGGATGGATGGATGGATGGTTGGTTGGTTATATGGATGGATGGATGGATGGATGGATGGATGGATGGATAAATGGGAAGGTATATAAAATCAACAACGGCAAAATAGATAGATAGATAGATAGATAGATAGATAGATAGATAGATAGATAGATAGATAGATAGGTAGATAGGTAGATAGATAGATAGCAGCAGCAGCCACAGTATTAATAATAGGAGTGAGCTGTATGTAGTTGGCAGTTTGTCACTTGCTGTGAATGCGGATGTGGTTAATCATCACTTGGATGAAAACTGCAACACACAAACACATAACCTGAGATTTTTCTCTAACATTCCTCTGCCTATAATGAAATATTCAGACTCCTAAATGGCAGCAGCTGTCAGTCATCGCGCTCTGTAATGCACACTCCGGAAAACACACACACAAACACACACACACATTAGAACATGGAGAGTGGCTATAAATAGATAATGAACACAATAAAATAATTCATGTAGAGCAGCAGCAGTAAGTTGATGGGCATTGAAGGCCTCGTCCTGCACTCCCTCTCTCTCTCTCTCTCTCCCTCTCTCCTTCTCTCTGTCTGGGCGAACAGAGTGTAGGTCTTCAATGTGTCTATCACAGGAGTGGGATGTGCATGCTGAGAACTGCTCTCTCATCTCACACCAGCACACCAGCCTCCATGGCTCTGCTCCAGTCTGCCTGTTTGTGTTCTAACTAGAGCACGTAGCTGTCGCTGGTGTCTTCCAAACCCTCTGTGCACCAGCATCAAGGACGAATCTCTTACTTGGAGGACCGCCAACATTCTAACATGGCTTCACCTGAATTTTTTTTAGACATTCGTACAATTCACATCAGAGGAGAGGAAGATGTTTCCATTGTACGATTGTATGAGAGCTCGAGTTCTAACCACAATCAGTGGGTTCTACATTATAACTTATGGGAAAGCGGCTTTTTTTCACCTCACTGTTGGTATTTTTGCTAAGAATGATGCTATTTCTTTAATTAAGAAACATCACTTTGTACGTTTTATCCGTTTATAATTACTTTTTAACCGGGTTCTCTCTAAAGACTTTTTGCCATTTTGCCATTTACAAAGAACATCAACAATTCCACAGCAGTGTGGCATAGATGTTGATATTTGATTGTGAAAGTGAATTGACAGACGGACAGACAGGCAGACAGGCAGACAGACAGACAGACAGGCAGAGAGACAGTTAGCAGATGGACAGACAGGCAGATACATACAGCTGAATGAATGGATAGGTAAGTATGTAGATGGATGGATCGATGAATGGATAGACAGACAGACATGTCTGGATAAGTGGATGAATAGGAAGATACTGTAGGAAGATGGATGGATGGATAGACAGAGAGATAAAATCAAAAATGAATGATATAAATAAATGAATGTAGAGATGTATCTTTATAATAGACAGATAGACAGACAGGTCTCCCGATACTTTTTTCCAATATAGTGTATATATTTTCTACACCATGGAGCAGAAAGAGGAAATGAACGACACAAATCCTCGAGCGCTCCTGTTAACAATTTCTTCAGCGTCGCGATCTCACTGGAGACTAGCAGGTGGCACGAGCGCTGCACTAATCATGGAAGAGTTTTATTAAATCTATCCGACCTTCTTCTTCCATGCTTGTAATTTCTAACATTCCTTCATGTTATTTCAGGCCTTTTAATACCAAAGGCTGCGAAAAATAAGTAAACGCCATTGAGGCAAAAATTGAATGAAATTTGTAAAAAAAAAAGCTGCGAGCCATCTCATCACGCGTAAACACTTAGAGGATTTCAGAGAATGGCATTACAGAACCGTAGAACATATTTCATGCTTTGGTGAACATCCGCTGGTTGTTTAAGTGTAGAGTGCTTTAAAAAAAAGAAGAAGAAGAACAGGACGAGGGTCGACGAGGAAACCGTGGGCAAGTCCCGATGCCGTCGCGGTTAATCGAACAGAAGAGCACCTCGCCGAGACGGATAGTGGGCGGAAGAGAAAGGAAGGCGCCGACGCGGCGCGTTGGCATTGCATTCACGTCTCGGGGCTTTACTCAACTCCGACGTAGGCCTGTATGGATATGTCAATCGCGATGCCGTAAATCCGAGGCGTGCGCCAGCTGAACAATGAGAACAACACGGCCTTGGAATAAGTCGTCTGGCCTTCATGGTTTACCTTCCGTTTTATTAAGAGCGTGAAGGGCGAGGAGACGGGGGGATGGGTGAAGCCAAGAGGAACAAAAAAAAAGAGAGAGAGAGAGAGAATGGCGCAGGCCCTGAAAGCATCCGTAGGAAAATTTCTGCAGCGCTGGCTTTGATGCAGAGCCTGAATAGAGTGAAATGCTGATATAGCTTTATGGACTTCTGTCCACATCTGATAGTCACACTCTCTGCACAATACCTGGCTGGATTTGAACGATTGCACATGCATAAACAAAACACACATATTCCTGGCTATAGCACTGCTTCACCATCATTCTTTCTTTTATTTATATTTTGTTTTTCATCGCCTCTTTCTTCCCTCCCTCTCCCTCTCTCTCTCCTTCAGCTAAACTCGTTTGATGTCTGGGTTCGGTTTCTTCTCCGGCGTCAACAAGGGAGCCGTTTCTTATCTCGACTACTGCATGTCACACTACAACAGCCATCATTTTTTTTTTTCTTTCCTGCCTCCTTTCTATTTGCTGCAATCTCGCTCCCATTTCTATTCAAATTAAAGGACTCGAGTCGTAGCCGGCGTGAGACGTGAAACCGAGCGCCGCTTAATGCGGCATTTCAATGTCTCCTACCGGATGACGTTTCAGGGATGGATGGATCTTTTTTTTTTTGTTTGCGGAAATGTGGCTCCCTTTTTTTATTTTTGACACGGATAAATACATCAATGACTAGAACTTAATTAGACTTCAATTAACAGAGAAATGGACGTTGGTTATTAACAGTAATGCAAATAACTAACCGTTATCTGAGAAAATGTGACATCATGGTGGAACTTGACAGGATCTGAGTCACTTGTTTTTCTCGATTATAGAATCGCTGGACAGTTTGAGTAAGAACTCTAAAAATCCTAGCATGAGATCTTCGTCGTAATCATAATAAGGAACTCTTTTCACAGATTTTATCTGTGGGTCAAAAATGTTCTGTCATGGTAGTTATTTAGTAGTAAATTAGAGAGCAAAAATTCCAGTTTGGCTTTTTCCACATTCCCATGTCTAAACTAAACCCTAGAGAAATAATATCATATGAACAAGAGTGCAGTTAAACAGCAGTGGGGCTATAAATTAAGCTAAGATGTTAGTAAAGTCAGGTACTAATGCAGGTGAGAAGGTGAGGAGGTCTGGAGTGCAGTCAGTGTTCACATTCATCCCGAAGGCGTTCAATAGGTTTTAGGGCTCTATAGCAGGAGATCTTCCACTCCAACCCTATGTGAAGCAGATCTTCATGGAGCTGGATTTGTGCATGGGAACTTTTCAGTGTCATGCCAGAACAAGTTTGGTACTTCTAGTTCAAGTGAAGGAAAAATTTCATGCTACCGCTACCAAAGATGTCCTTCACAACCGTGTGCCTCAAATTCGATGGTAGGGAAGAACCACATATGGCTGGAAAAGTCCGGTTTGCAAATACTTATGTCCATATCGTGTACATTTAAGGATTTCGAATTCTCGACGAGCAAATTTTTTAGACTGCTTCAAAAGAAATCCAATCATTAAAGGCTTCTATTTTTTGTGCAGGTTTTTTTTGGTCATATTACCCATTCTTTTTGCTCTTCCTTCCTTCATTCCTTCCTTCTTTCCTTTCCTTTTCTTTCCTTCCTCTCTTGATTGGTCATAGTCATAGGTATAAATGTAATCAAGGCTTGTTTCGTTTTGTGATTTGTTTATATATACAGTTTATATATATATATATATATATATATATATATATAATATAATATACAGTAGTCCCCCAAGCCCGCGGGGGTTACGTTCTAAGACAAGTTAAAAAAATCCGCGAATTTTGCACGCACCCCCGCAAGCCCCTCTGGTACCTTAGTGAATTCATCTAGACATTATGTCACTTTAAAACAATAATGTTTTAAAAAATTTACTGAAATTTGTTAGTGAAAAAAGTTATTCCTAACGTTCCTGAACATTCGGTACCACTGCAGATTCCCGCAAATATTAAAATAATCTCAACCGGCAGTTAGTTAGGTTCCAAATGAGAACCCGCAAATTTTCCGAGCTGCGAGCTCAGAACTGCGAATTATCGGGGTTGACTGTGTATATATATATATATATATATATATATATATATATATATATATATATATATATATATTCAAGTATATAAATAAAAATATAATTTTTTTTTTTTTTTTAATTTGTTTATTTTTCTGCTTGATAACTGTGGTTTGAGACGTATGATGTTTAAACACCCACCCATACTAGATAAGCAGCAGGTGAGCCCTCGGTGTACGTCTGAGAACGGCGACGTTTCCGTTGTCCCTCGAACAAGCGATACGACGTATTCGAGGAGAGAGAAAAAAATTCCTTACAAGCATTTTGGCAGAATTGGACATGAGAATAAAACATAGCATTAGAACAGAAATGCGTTTGATATATAATCAGGAGATCATGAACCCCGATGATGGGAGTTCTGTTTGGGCGCGAAGGCTGATGTTACATTCTCTCCTGTCAATCACAGTGATTTTAGGCAAAATCCTGGGGATCCCCTCGCTTTTCTGTTTTTGTGTTACACAGCCATGTAATGGAGCAGGAGCAGCAGATTGAAATGACGCTGGCAAAACTATTGGAAATGAAAATGGTTAAAAAAAAATCTCCCAATATTTGCGAGGTCACGTACTGGAGTCAAAACAAATCTCGAGTAGATTATGCAAGCTTTTAAGCTCGAAGGTTGCCTCCATCAGATGTACGCCGAAGGCTTCGATAAGAGAGAGAGAGAGAGAGAGAGAGAGAGTTGCTGTGAATGCTTGCCGCTGTACCCTTACACACTCCATATCCTGAATTCAGTCATCCGGTGCGGCCTCTCGTTAATTAGATGAACTAAGCGATGAGCAATGAAGGAAGTCATAATTACCGCAATGAAAGGGGCTGCTCGTCGCACCTCCATACGCATCCACACATGCTTTTATCGATCGTGCTCATCGCAGATCATTTATTACGCTGCACATGGATTGGGGGGAGGGGTGAATTATTGTGATCCGAATCCGTTATTTGTATTTCTACCTTTCGAACGATCGTAGAAGATCGATTTTAAAAGCCCAAATGACCCTGTGTTTCGAATCCAAACATTTCTTTTTGCTGGGAAAAAGTAAAATAGGACCCAAACAGCCCTGATTTCAATTAATGGAGGGGAAAAAAACGAGGTAAAGGTTTTTTGTGGTTAAACCCTGAGAGAAAAGAAGTAATTTCTATATTTTTATATTCATAATGCTTAGGATTTATAATGATACAGTAGAAATACATTCCCTAGTCGAGAGGATGGACTGAATTCAGAGGCGTATAGTTTTGAAAGCTTTATTTTTTGCTGTTTCTCACTTGTTTATCATTGCTGCAATTGTTTTTTTTGTTAAAAAAAAAAAAAACGCCGTTCTTTCACTTTTCTTTTGGCACGTCGGCAGTTCTCAGGCCAGCTAGCCTGAGCAGACACACATAATGTGAGTGGTGGCAAAGTGAGTCCTTGCACCTCGCCCGCCTGCACGCCTGCCTGCCTGCCTGCCTGCCTGCCTGTGTATGTATGTATGTATGTATGAGTGTGTGTGTGTGTGTGTGTGTGTGTGTACGTGTCTGCCTATGTGTGTGATAAGGACTGACTGGCATAAATGGGCTCCGTTGTCTGCAGATGGCTGTGTACAATCTTGGAGCTGTATCTCCGTGTGTATGTGTGTGCAAGTGTGTGTGTGCGTCATTGACCACGCTTACATTTTATTAATATATATTTTTTTCAAAACGGTTCATGACCATTTGCCTGTTTGCTGCCGCCGGCGCTTGTTTTGCGCTTGGTACTCGTGTACAGTGGCCGCTTGCTTCTATGTGCATTATGTGTGTTGCATTTTTTAAACCGTTTGGTGGCTGCAACGTTGTATTATTTTCGTACTGTTAAGGACGTAATCATGGCAGTGGTAATTCGAATATAAATGTATATTAATATGTAATAAACTTTTATTACTGATCTTGAAATATGGAGGGATGAAGGGACAGAAGCGGGAGGAAAGCAAAAATCCATATGTCCTTAACAGTAGCTTCGATGTTCGCTGCATATATATATTAACTGTTTGCTATATGTTTGTGCTTGAGCATTTGTGAGTGCGTCTCCTCTCCCTGAGTGTGCCCATGTGTCTTATTCCAGGCCAGCACTCTCGGACGAACAGCCGCGACGTCAGCGCCATGGACACGCTGCCCCTCAACGGCAACTTCAACAGCAGCTACTCCCTCGACGACGCCGCCTTCGAGAAAATGATCATCTCCGAGCTGGTGCACAACAACCTGCGGCCACGCGGGCATCTGCGCTGCCAGGAAGACCCCGAGCAGCCGTCTAACCCGGACCGATGCCCGCTGGGCCGCCGTGCTGTGATTGGAGGCGTCGGAGGGAGGAGCGAGGGCGATGCCGGGAACGACTCCAACCACCCTGCGCTGGAGCTCCTTCTCCAACCGCACCACCGCGAGGTCCTGGATGCGCCTCTGCTTCCTCAGCGGACTCACTCACTCCTGTACAGTGCCAAGCAGGCTTCGCGCCAACCTGCCCGGCACCGTCACGACATGGAGGACGGAGAGGCGCAGAAAGAGGACGAAGGGGTGATGCAGGACGAAACCACGCCCTCGCTTGACAACAGGGACTCCGTGTATACGAGCATGCCCGAACTCAGAGACTCGACTCCGTCCCTGTGCCCGCACGACGGAGAGGACGAGTGCCCTCTTTCGTCGTCCGGGCACAGCGAGACGGACGAACCGTGCCACAAAAGCACAGAGGACTTTAGTGTCCAACCCGCTAAGTACTACCACAGCGGACACGGGTTCGAGGCGAACGAATGTCAGCCGCCAGACGGACCCGAGACCCCGAAAGACGGCCAAATGCAGCTGATCACCAGCCTCTGAGCTCACCATGCGTTTCCTTTTCCCTCCAGTAGGTTCAATGACGTTCTTTTTCTCCGAATTCTCCACAGATGCGCTTATTTTTTTCTGCCATTTCGTTTTTTTTTTTTACAAGCCATCTGTGGTTTCTCGGGCCGAGGTGGGAAAAGCACCCAGGCTGCTCGACGAGCAAAAGTGTTTGTGTGGAGCTGTCGTTGTCTACGTGCTGGCCACCATTTTGTATGATATACCGTACTGTACCTACAAACAGCATAACAAACACCAATACGCCAATGACGTTTTATAGAACTTCCCTGGAGTTTTTCTTTTTTTTTCTTTTTTTGGGATGCAAAGGACAGAAAAAAGACGACCCCACACTCAAAAGCGTCTCACAAACTCATGACTTTGCGGACAACAAAAAACTAAAAAAATAAAGGCAAAGAAAGAGAAAAAAGAAAAAAAAAAAGAACCACTACTCCTGACTCAGGCCTTATTCTATTTTCTCTATTGCACATGTAACTCTTATAAGAATGACAGCTAAAGAAAATATATTTTGCTGTACCACAAGTGGAAAAAAAATTAATTCAATTTAAAAAAGAAAATTGAAAAAGAAAATGATTTCCAAAAAAAAAATATTATGGCAACCATAAGTAACATTTCAAAAAAAGGACATTTTAGGGGGAAGGGGGTTGCACATTTTTTGTGTGTGAAATCTTCTTACACTTTGTTTGTCGTAGACGCTTCGAGAACACAACCAGGAAACCGTATTCACACTTCCACTTGTGAGCAGTGCGTTCGCCTTCATCGATTAAGGATTTTCGATTGTATTTTTTTTTCTTTTGCCAACAAAAAAAGTGTCTGGGGGGAAAACGTTCCCTCGTTTTTCAATAATAAAAAAAAAAGCTACGTCTTGCACAAATTGGGAGAGAATTGGACTTGTGTGTAATTTATATTTTTTTTCAGTGGCAGTGTTTGCCAGGGATATGGATTTTTTTTCTTCTTTTTTTTAATGTGTGAACACGCTATTTTATCTCGGCGTTCGACACAAAATAATTTATTAGCTAAATTACGGAAAAATAATAATGAAGATGGAATGAGAATGTGCGCGAGAATAAAATGCTGTTAATAATCGTTTAATTTTTTCAAATTTTTTTCAATTTTTTTTTTTTGTAGAAGCCCATTGTCAGACGCTGATGTACAACCGACTCTTGATATCGAAAAATAAATGTGAAAACATTTTTTTCCTCTTGTTTCTACCAGAATGTGCATCATTCCAGATCGTCTTCAGGGTTGAGAAGGGAAACAAACAAACAAACAAAAAAAACGCATGCACATACTAAGAAAGAAATTACATTTCATCAATGATTTCCTGAGCTCGCCTCACCACTTCTTCTCTGTTTAATTACAAAGTAACCTAATTAAGTCCATTAGCTGCTAATTAATATGTTAATGGCTCCAAAACAACATCAGAGTGGAATAAATGAGCTGGAGAGCATTTCGTCAAACAATGGAGCCATTCAGGGTAGTTGTGTTTTTTTGTTTTTTTTCTTGTCTTTCACCAACCCGAGCGGAGAGATGTGGAAATGGAAACGGCAGATGGCATCGGTGGGCTGAGTGCTTTGTGTATCTTTTTTTTTTTTGTGCTACGAGTAATAATGATAGAGCCATAACCTCCGGAAATAAATAATAAACTCAAGCGCTGCGAGTTGGCCCCTTGCTTTCAGGCGTGCCTGCTCAGCTACTGTTATTTATGGGACGCATTTTCACGCCGCGGTGTAAAAATGAAAGGCTGAGGCCATTAGCGGAACGAAACGCGAGGCTTCGTGCATCACGAGCGCTCGGCCCTGACTGATGCATCATGCCCGTACGCAATTCTCACCAAATTCGCTAACTTGGTAAGAGGTTTCGGTTTCTTGTTTCCACAATGAGGCGTCAGGTTTTTGGGATGTTTGTTCTTCTTTTTCTTACCTAGCAACAGATCCAACTGCAGTCCAACTATGCCACTTCTGAGCACATGGATCAATGTTGGGGGATCAGAGATAACAAAGAAAACACACAGAAGAAGAGAAACCGGGTGGAAGAGAAACTGCAACCAGTAAAAAATAACTGTATATAAGGTGAAATTTGTGACGCATACAAGTACACTTCAAATCTAGTGGAACCTCTTCCCAGAAGAATGGAGATTATCATAACTGGAGACTAAATACCATCGAATGCCAATGCGACTGTATTCGATTATTTTATAAAAGTCAGGGTTGAATTCGGAGCCTAAAGCTGTCAAAAAGACTCAAAAACATTCTTAATTCTGAAACGTAAATATGTAACAAGTCTCAAGTGTCCAATCAGAGCTCTCAGATTACATCAGATCAGATCTAGATCAAATTTCTTTTTAACATTTCATTCAGTAAATATTGAATCATTTAATATTCCTCAATTGCAGGACATTTTCACATTTTTAGAGATGATGAGGATTTAAAACATTTACTTTAGACTTTTGAGACTTTTAATTAGTCTAATAATGATCTACATTATTTTTGTATTCTACAATATGTTTTTACGTGTTCATGTATATTCAGAAATACTGTTTTATGCTATTTATTTTTTTGGTTTATTAACGGAATCAATTAAAATGAGTTTGTTGAACCTGTCTGTAAAAAGCTGGAAATAAATTCTATAGATACATTATATAGACAAAAGTATTGGGACACCTGCCATTTCCAGCCATATGTGCTTTTTTCCCCCCAAACTGTTACCATAAAGCTGGAGGCAGACAGTTATATAGGATATGTCTGTAGATCTCTGACCCCTATTAAACATATTGATGAATGTGAACGCTGAGTGCACCCCAGACCTCCTCACCTTCTCACTCACACTGAACGATCACAAATCTCCAGAATCTATTGGAACATCTTCCCAGAAGAGTGGAGCTTATTATAACAGCAAACAGGGACTTAATGGAATTGGATGTTGGAAAAGCACATAACAATCTTGTGTGCTGCTGCTTACAAAGTTCCTATCTATCTGTCTATCTGTCTATCTATCTATCTATCTATCTATCTATCTATCTATCTATCTATCTATCTATCTATCTATCTATCTATCTATCTATCTATCTATCTATCTAGAAAAAGAGTTAATAGGAAAAAAACCCACCAATGCTTCAACCTTTGATTTTTGTTATTCTGTCTTTTTGATTTATGGAGTAAATAACCTGCTTGCTATTTTAAGAAATCTAATCAAAGCTGATTCGAGTAGGTGAGTACATCATGAGAAAGAAACACCGAGAAGCACAGCGGTTAGGAAACAGGAAACATGGTGACATGTAGCGTACACTCGGCAGAAAGGGAGTGTGAGTTTATTTAAAACGAGAAGTGATGAGACATGTGGTGAGGTGGAGAGAGGTGATGCTGGGAAGTGATAGAGAGAGAGAGAGAGAGAGAGACACATGCAGCCGACATATGCAATATATATATATATTTATATATATATATATATACTGTAAATATATTTTACTTTGCATATGTCGGTTGCATGTGTCAGTCTCTCTCTCGCTCTCTCTCTCTCTCTCTATCACTTCCCAGCATCACCTTTTTTTGGCTGCTCCCATTAGGGGTCACCCCAGCAGATCATCTGTCTCCACATTACCCTTTTCTCTACATCTGTCACTTTCAAACCAACTACCTGCATGTCCCCCCTCACCACATCCATAAACCGCCTCCTTGGTCTTCCTCAGTGTCCAACTTCTCATACAGCTCCTCATATGCCTTTTCCTTGGCTTTCGTCACATCCCTCTTCACCTGCTGCCTCATCTCCTTGTACTCCTGCCTACTTTTCTCATCTCTCTGTCGATCCCAATTCTTTTTTGCCAACCTCTTTCTCCTTATGCTCTCCTGCAATTCCTCATTCCACCAACATGTCTATTTCCATGTCTTTTTCCTTTTTCTTTCCAGATGTCACACCAGGTACCTTTCCAGCTGTCTCCCTTATCACTTCTGCAGTAGTTGCCCAATCATCCAGCACCTCTTCACCACCACCGAGCCCCTGTCTGCCCTCTTCCCTGAACCTCACACTACACTCTTCCTCCTTCAGTTTCCACCATCTTATTCTTCTTTCAGTCCTCACTCTCCTCCTCTTTTTCTTCACCTCCAAAATTATCCTACAGACCACCATCCGATGCTGTCTAGCTACATTGTCCCCTGCCAACACCGTACAGTCTCCAATCTCCTTCAGGTTGCATCTCCTGCATAGAACATAGTCCACCTGTGTGCACCTTCCTCCACTCTTATACGTCACCCAATGCTCCTCCGTCTTCTTAAAATAAGTATTCACCACTGCCTTTTCCATCCTTTTAGCAAGATCTACCACCATCTGCCCTTCCACATTCCTCTCCTTGAAGCCATACCTACCCATCACCTTCTCATCACCTTCCTTCCCTTCACCTATATCCTAACATTTCATTCCTTGGTTCACTCTCCACCACTTCGTTTAACTCACTCCAGAATTTTTAGTTCTTCTCCATCTCACAACCTACTTGTGGAGCATATGCACTGATGACGTTTATCATTACATAAATATATATACATATAGGTGTGTGTGTGTGTGTGTGTGTGTGTGTGTGTGTGTGTGGAAATACATAAATAAAAAAATCTTTCTACAGAACAAGACAGCTAATACCAAACATTTTTAATATTTTACACTTAATATTGATTGTAGCATCTTTCAAACAGTCTCTTAAAGACTATATTAATGTTATCTACAGAGGCATATTGACAGTATGAATAACAACTAGCTCACATTTTCTTATCAATCCTTCCTGACTGAGCGATTTACACACATCCAAATCATTCATTTTTGCTGTATTTTAGATTAATGAGCTACAGAAAGTTGTCAGTCTGTTTCCTGGTTGAGTTTCTTTTTATATCCACCGCTTTGTAACAGTATTAGGAGGTGTAGCTCGGTGGTTGAAACAGAAGGTCACAATTGCAAATTCCACCACCACCAAACTGCCACTGCTGGGCCCTTGAGCAAGGCTCTTAACTTTCCCCTGTTTTAAGTCTTAAGTCTCTCTGGATAAGGGAATCTGCCAAATGCCGTAAATGTAAATATATAGTATATTTGAACTTGACAGGTCACAGTGTTTGATATAGAAACACAGAATTTGGCCAAAATGTTGTTCCCACACTATAACATATGTCTTGTATGTTTGTGGGAAATATTGCATATTACACTCCAAACTGTGTTAACCCTCAGGAATACATGATGAATAAACCAGCAACCAGCTAAATTAGCATAGAAACATCCAGGTAACACCCTCGGAACAAACTAGAATAATCCAACCCCCATTTCAGTTTAGCAGCAACCTATCAACACTGTTGCAAACAACTAGGATAACCTAGAAACCAGCTAATTTAACATAGCAACAACTTGGTAACTTCCTAGCAGCCAACTGGGATATTCTAGACACCAGCTAGCAAACAGATAAGCTAACAAAGCAACCACCTTGTGACACCATCACAACTGGAATACTATAGCAACTAAATGGTATAATGTAATCCATGTAGATTTTAAAAATAGACTAAAACAAACAAATCGAATCAAACATTGCAGTATTATTTAAATATATATTTTTAGCGTAGTTAGCGAGCTAGGTCAAACTCAACCATTACCTGTTTAAAGTATATTCAATAGTAGTAGAGTTTATGTGATACATGATTCAGCTATCAATCTTTTTTTTGTAAAGTAATAATAAATTATATGTAATATAAAAGCCACAAAATCTGTTTCCTTGTTCCTGTGGGATCCTGTGTCCTTGTCCTCTTTCCAGACCAGCCTGATTCATCCTGATGCTCTACCTATACTGTAGATTATGTTTTTTTTAACTGGGTGCAGCTGAGGATGGTTATCCATGAACAGCAACAAGATTCATGAGGTTACCTTGGAGGATTCAACTTAGGAACCATGAAGATGGATTTGGAGTGTGATTATTGTGGACAGTTTATTAAAATGGCCTAGGTCTATCAGTAACCAGACTTCTATCAGACTTCCCCTAGATGTCCGTACAGCAGAGTCCCTGACTATCTTCAAGCGACGACTGAAGACCTACCTCTTCCTGAAATACTTAAATTAGCACTTTCCATGTTTGTAAAATTCATTGGTTATATTTATATTAAGTTTGTAATCTTGTGTACCAGTGAAGATTTATTCATTACTAGAGTCTCAAAGCACTTTTGTACGTCGCTCTGGAAAAGGGCGTCTGCTAAATGCCGCAAATGTAAATGTAAAAGACCAATTGATAGCCTCAACAATGATGGAAATATTTTGAATGGACAGTCAGTATGGATGAGGATGGGTTCCTCTTTTGAGTCTGGATTTTCTCAAGGTTTCTTCCTCATACCATCCACAAGAGTTTTTCCTCACTACCATCGCCACTGGCTTGATAATACGGGGTAAACATAAAGGGACTAATTTATGACATTAATATTTATATTCCAGTGGCAGGGTGCGCAGCCGCTGCTGTTTACATTGGAGTTTCTATCTCATCCCATCATATTGACGTAAAGTCAGCACTGTGAACACAGCGGGCTTTGTTTTAAGTATAAACTCCATGTTGCTGGAAGTTTTAACCAATCAGATTGCGATTTGGACAATCGAAGCATCTGCTGCAAAGCTCAAATATGCATCTCAATAAATTGAATATCATCAAAAAGTTGATTTATTTTAGTAATTTAATACAAAAAGAGAAACTCATTATATAGATTCATCACACACAGACTGATATATTTAAAGTGTTTATTTCTTTTAATTTTGATGATATTGCACATTTAACAAAAATCCACCATATCACTATCTCAAAAAATGTGAATACTAGACACAAGACTAGTGGCTAGGCACAAACATGAATGTGCTTGGATACAGCACTCTGTGAACAGCAGCTTCTTTAGCGATTACCTTTTGTGTCTTAACCTCCATGTGCAGGGTGTCAATGATTGTCTTCTGGACATCTGCCAAGTCAGCAGTCTTCCCCATGATTGCTCAAGAAACCTTTGCAGGTGTTTGGATTTAATAAACTGATTAGAGTGTGACACCACAAGTCTCCAATATTTAACTTTTATACGAGTTTCAGATTTTGTATTGATTTACTAAAATAAATCTACTTTTTAATGATATTCTAATTTATTGAGATGCACCTGTATTCATGTGGATTTAATAGCTGTTTTTTCATTCCATAATGGCTGGCAAAGGGGAAGAAATTAATTTTTTCGCAGTTATATTACTAGGCCATTTACAAGACGGACTTTTCAAGAACAGCTGGACATCTTGAGGAAAGGTCAGGCGAAACAAAACAGTTGTTCAGCTTTTTTTATGAAAAGTTTTTACTTTTGAATTTTCCTTCCTGTAAAATTTCCACAAAAACACTCAATTTGCCTTCATTTCAAATCCCAAGTTAAACCATAATGCACTGAAAATATGCATAAGAATACAAGTAAATACACAATATGAGGTTAATATTGATGCTTCTGCTAGAGCTGTGGCTGCAGTGAAAGGAGACTTGTTCAGTTGGGTTTATTGGGTTTCTTGCTTAAGTAATGGCATTGATTCTCACTGTATGAGATACTTGTCTGTAATGCAGAGCTCTGTTATACTGCATTTCTGTATAATATTGATAGATTTTATGGCCATGACATCATATTTATGCTTTTAAGAGGTGGATTAAATCAGGGACAATGTCCATTGTTAAAAGAAATACAATAAAATTTATTGAATGGAGCTCAGCATCCTATCGAATGCTTTCTAAAATATACTGCTAAGTGTTTTTTTTACACATCCATCAGTCATCACTTTTTCAGAAGACTAGCAAAACTACTTTTGACCTGTTGAAACCATTCCCAGGGGTTTACAATCCATGCATGTTGACCTTGCTGATGGATGAGGAGCAGGTAAAATGAAGTTCAAGGTGGAGAGAGGGAAAAAAGCCTGGATTCGTTCCATTTCTGCTACTGGAAGCAATCGAGCAGAGTGGTGCAGAGTTTAATCTCAGATCTTTTTCAGGCTGAAAGATCATTTTCCGCACTGGGAAATGAAAATGTATTGTTACAACACAAATACAAGGAAAAAAAACAATGGTGTTCCAGAACTTTTCGAATGGATAATTATTAAAGCATTTCTGTTTAGAAAGAAGCAACATGATCAATAGAAAGAAATTTCTAGCTTGAAACGAGTAAAAGCATCTACAGCCTAGGCTATACAATCCCCTATATGATTTATAGTCATCTTATAATATTATATAGAAATTTGATATCTTAGAAGATTTTACTTCCTTGAGGTGGTAAAAACCCTGCGGTGTTAAAAGGAAGAAACCTTGAGAGGAACCAGATTCAAAAGGTAACCCTGCCTCATCTAGATGAGATTTATCATTGTTGAACATATCAAAACTGCTCACTTGAGATCAAATCTGTTCATAGCAATTGTAGTACCAAGCCATTGCAGCACAAAAGTATTAAAGGCAGGTCCAAAGCCATCTTCATAGGTTTTAAGTGGTGCTGTTATGGTCTAAAAGTCTAAGTCTAAAGTGTTTTTCTCTGGATGTCTGTGTAGAACCATCCTCTAATGAAAGACATTCCTGTCTAGAAAGAAGCAAAATGATTTTTTAGTAAAAGATTTCCAGCTTGAAATGAGTAAAAGCTACGACAAACTAGGCTTAAACATCCAAAAGAAAATATTGGATAAATTTGAGAATATTCAATATGTTTGATTTGCTAAGATATCCCAAGGAAAGTTCCTCATATTCAGAGTCGAGTTATGCTCTTTGTTTAATGGGTTTTCTGTACATACCATATCGAGTTTATGGAAATCATTTAAAGCAATGAGAAATTTGATGATGAAACATATACCGAGGCTTTTTCCGAGGAACGGCAGATGGAATGAGCATGAAATGTGAAAATAAAAGAGAAAAGAAATCTGAGTAGCTGTTACCTGAGTAGCGAAGGTTTGAACGGCTTTACACGTACACATCATTGTGTTGTGTTCGGTTGTAATTATCACCCTGCCAGCTCAGGAACGAAGCGAGTCATCGGCGAGATCCACTCAGCTGACGACGGCCTTTGCTCATTCATGTTGCATGACGACGGTGTTAATATTTGATGTAAGTTCTGATTACGACAATTCCGACAGAGCCAGGCTGAAGGGTAATCATGACACATGTTGGAGAGAGAAAATGAAAGAAAAAAAAAAAGGCTGACACTTCAAACCATTTTCTATTTTCGTTCCTCTGTATTTAGCATTTTTCTTCATATTTTTCTTTATAACCGAAATGATTATCATCGGTTATCTTCATCTGATTCACACCTCAAAATTGGCTCAATTTTTCCTGTAATGACTGAAACAGGGGGAACACTTGCCTTAAAGCTCAAAAAAACAGCAGGGGATAAAAAATATGGATTGGCATAATTTAATATGGAACATGAAAACAGGAGGCAATTAAAAATGGGATGTGGTGGCTCAGTGATACTACTGATCAGAAGGTCTTGAGTTCAAATCCTAGTTCTACCAATCTAGGTAGGGTCCTTAACCCTTAACTACTCATTTGTATAAATAATATAGTTGTAAGTCATTCTGGAGAAGGGCATCTGCCAGATGTAAATGTCATGAATGTGAAGAGGATGTGCACCCAAATCAACATCTGACAGGAATATACATCTGTATGTTGCCAAATATTGCTCTGTGAGATAGTTAGATTAACTCTTTTTCTATTCATGAGAAAAGTATACAGACTTTATGATGTAATTAACACTACTTATAGCTAGCTAGATAGATAGATAGATAGATAGATAGATAGATAGATAGATAGATAGATAGATAGATAGATAGATAGATAGATAGATAGACTCTTTTTCTACTCATGAGAAAAGTATACAGACTTTATGATGTAATTAACACTACTTATAGCTAGCTAGATAGCATCTAGATAGATAGATAGATAGATAGATAGATAGATAGATAGATAGATAGATAGATAGATAGACTCTTTTTTATTCATGAGAAAAATATAGAGACTTTATGATGTAATTAACACTACTTATAGCTAGCTAGCTAGCTAGCTAGATAGATAGCTAAATAGATAGATAGATAGATAGATAGATAGATAGATAGATAGATAGATAGATAGATAGATAGATAGATAGATAGATAGATAGATAGATAGATAGATAGATAGTCTAGAACTTTATTGTGATTGCACAGTACAGTTACACAGCAACGAAATGCAGTTTAACATTGACCATATGTGCAGCATAGTAGCAATTGTGCAAATTGGCAAGTGCACATGCATATGCAAGTATATGTACAGCAGTGTGTGTGTGTGTGTGTGTGTGTGTGTGTGTGTGTGTACAGCAAATGAATATTAAGGCTATGGCAGTGAGAAATGTGCAAAAATTGATAAGCAAGTATGATAAGTATGTATATACATATATGTGAAATATTAGGCAGGATGTATGTAAGTCGAGTATGTGTAGAGAAAGAGGGGTATACAAATTCACAATAAGCAATATGTTCATTAATATGTACATTGTACTGTATGTGCAAGTGTACAGAAGTTATACACAGTGTTTATACAGTGTTCTAGAATTCAGTAGGGTGATGGTGGATGTAAAAAAGCTGGCCTTGAACCTGCCTGTTCTGGTGCATATGTTCCTGTATCTCCTTTATATTAGTTGGAATTGATGCAAATTTGATGGAACAAAATGGCCTCAGTGGTCATTAATCAGCAGTTTGTTAAATAGCATTTGATCCAGCATGTTATATTATTGTCCATTTGAAATGAATGTTTCATTTCATTTCCATGAGCTCAAAGCATCTGCTATTAAAACCGAGTAGCTCTAATTTGCCATAAAATCTATTTCAATTCAATTAAATATTTTTGGGTATTGCGATTTTAACGATGGACATTTGCACAAAGCAGCTTTACAGAAATAAATAAATAATAAAAGAAAAAAGAAAAAAATCTGCAAATTTTGCAAAATTTCTTCCTATATCATTACCCCTAATGAGAAAGTCAAAGATGATGGTGGTGAGGAAAAAGTGTATTAGATGGTATTAGAAAGAAAACTTCCGAGCCTGACTCAAAAGGAAACCCATCCTCTTCTAGGGGTCCAACAGAATGTCCATTTATTCTAATCTTATTAAATAAATGGATTTGCTGTGAATTTGGTTGAACACAATGGTCTCCAAAGTCATTAATCAGCATCTAGATAACAGTGCATGATTCAGCACATTGTCTTATTGTAATTATACATTTTCCGGGGTCTGTGTAAAGACGTGCGATTTCTGTACTGATACACCTCAATATATACCTCATACGGTATGAGAGGTAACACCTGTTCAAGCGTGTATTAAAGGCTAGATGTTTTCTCCAGCATGTACTCATGTGACTCATTTGTATTTCTCAAAAACTGTATCTGCAGCTCTCGTTTCTACTGATTCCACCCTTTTATATTCTCTGATGTGAATCAGGATTTGGATGAAATCCTCTGCTATTGTGACTAATGAGTAACAGATGGTCACTAAGTGTACAATACATCATGCACGATATCATATGTTACGATCTCCGGGAACAACGCATACTTGGATTCTTTTATTAACTGTTTTATTTCTACTTCTTAATTATTTTGACTCTATTCTTTTTTTTTTAATTTATTTTGTTTCAGAGATGAAAGAAGACAGTGGGCTTTATTCCACAGTGCTGTAAGGACCTAGTATTTAAGCAGTAAATGTATATGGGTATGTGTACGTTTGTGGTAATTACAAATCATTTCTAGAACATGTTTACAGATATTGAATTTTTAAAGCATGCATTTGCACAAGAGCAGCTGGTGCCACGAAGCAATAATGACTCGGAGCAGAATGGGAAATAAATACCTGAGCTAATACTTGGAGCACACATGCATATACTCAATTCAGTTACATTTTATTGTTGAAGCACTTTTAACAATGTCAAAGTAGGTATACAGAAAAAACTCATTATAAATACATACAATGTACAAGTTCATAAATTAATACCCAGAAGCCTTGTCCTTAATGCTCAAGCTAGTGGCACTATTAGCAATGAAATTTCTAGGGTTTCTAGGGGATTTCTAAGATTGTATGATGAAACCATCACACCACCAAATGTGTCAATCTTTGGGGAACTGCCTCTGGATAGTGTTCTCTTCGACTGTAGGCCACTCTGTGTAGCTTGGGACGGCTTCTCATCAACGCCTTGGGTGGTTTCATGAAATTCCGGAGTAAGAACGGGCGCTTTTGAGGATGGACTGGACTGTAGTTAATGTCAACAGTCTGCTACACTGACTCAGGATACAGTTCGCTTCTGATCACCATCACTGTACCCCACAACATTGTATATCTGCTTCAAATGGACATTCGGTGCAACCCAGATGAGGATGGGTCCCCTTTCGAGTCTGGTTCCTCTCAACGTTTCTTCCTTATGCCATCTCGGGGAGTTTTTCCTTGCCACAGTTGCTCATCAGGGACAAACATACTTACAAAGAACATATTTATTTTTAATCACCACATTATCTGTGTAAAGCTGCTTTGAGACAATGTTCATTGTTAAAAGCGCTATACAAATAAAAATGAATTGAAATTGAATTGAACTGGTAGCTCAGAGGGTAAGGCATCTTGGCTACTGATCATAAGGTCCGGGGAAGCCCCTGCTCAAGCCCCTGTATCTGCCACTCTTGGCCACTCTTCACTCTCAGTGAGCCTTAAAGCCCATGACCGTGTGACCGGTTTTCTTGGACCAATTTTGGTTAAAACCACTGCATACTTTGAAAACCATCTATCTATCTATCTATCTATCTATCTATCTATCTATCTATCTATCTATCTATCTATCTATCTATCTATCTATCTATCTATCTATCTGTCTATCTGTCTGTCTGTCTGCCTGCCTGCCTGCCTGCCTGCCTGCCTGTCTGTCTGTCTGTCTGTCTGTCTACACTGTTGAGGCAAAAGTATTGGGACACCCGGCTTTTCCAGTCATATGTGCTTATCCCCCACTTAAACCACAAAGTTATAGGCACATAATTGCATAGGGTGTCTTTTAGAGGTGGTACTATTGAATTTTCTCTTCACTTGAACTCATAGACCAAACCCATTCCAGCATGAGAATACACCTGTGCACAAAGCCAGCTCCATGAACACAAGCTTCAGATGGGTTGGACTGGAAGATCTTGAGTGGCCCGCTATAGAGTTTAGACCTCAACCTTATTAAACACCTTTGGGATGAATTAGAACGCTGACTGCATCCCAGCAAAAACAAGTGTAACATTTTCCCAGAAGAATGTGGTTATTATAACAGCAAATGGGGACTAAATGAAGAATGGGATGCTCAAAAAACACATACACATTTTACAGTCAGGTGTCTAGACACTTTTATCTATCTCACTTTGTCTCTCTCTCTATCTCTCTTTCTCTCTCTGTGTGTCCCCATTTTATCTAGATGATTTGTTCTACTGCAAGTTTGAGCAAACCGAGCCATCGCATTTAGCCACCTGATGTCTGGAGACCATGAACACATCAGAGTCTTGTTGTGTCACAGTCCAGAGGGATGCCAATACACACAGAAGCGATTCTGGCTATTCTGGTCGAACGGTGTAATGAACAAAGGAAATGAGCTGAACTGCAGCCTCCTCCACCTGACAGTCATTCCATTAGTGCAGCATGAGCTCCTTGCTATCTGCTGAATAATTGTAACTGCTTCAGGAGAAACCGGAAAACTTATCCTGAGATCAGCGTGAGGGAAAAAAAAAAAAAAAAAAACGTCCGTCCTCGACAGATGGTAAAAGTTTGAGCCACCGGCGTGTCAGAATGACGTGCTTCAGGGTGGCCTTAATGGCCAAATATTATTACAGTATTCTGACACGCCTGTCTGTTTTTTTGGCATGAGTGATAAGCTGTCAAGTCTTTTTTTTTTTTTGACAGGAGGTTGACACTCACATTTCGGGAAATGCCACACGTAGAAGTAGACGTGATTGACAAAACAGAGTAGAGTCCAAACCAGGCACTAGACAAACTGGCTAAATTGTAGAACTTAGTAGCATCCTGCTCCTGAAGTCACAAAAAGTGGCATTATTTCATAATATATTATAATATAATATCAAAGCAGAGAGAAGCTCTGCTTTGATATTAAATTATGAAATAATGCCACTATATGCCTATAAATGTGTCAGCGTAAATTAAATACTGGTACTGGAGGAAAGGGAATTGAATTATGGATTCATATATTTGGCTTTAAGTATGTCTATCTCCTATACTCCAACTATGCAGAAAACCCTGCAAGAAATGGCTGAAGGGAGACATGACGTAACTATTTTTACCTTTTCTACCTTTCTTTGTTTTTTTTTAAACACATATCCCAGTTCTCATATTGTATTCTTTCGTTTTAATAAGACCGATTTCCCATCAGCCACTTCACGTTCTTTATTCACATGACGGTTTGCACATGTACTGTTAATTAGCACTTGTATTTCGACTCATCACGCATCACAGTCATTGTGCTGTGGTGCATGATGCTCTCGCTCCACGTTGCAGGATCTTGTCTATTGTCTGCCTTTTGTTTCATAGTAGTTCTCTTATACATTTGCACTGTATTAAAAAAGATTCACTTGCACTCACTTCTCCTCATTATGACTTGACATATAACTTCAAGAAGGTAAAGTTCTCCTGTCATATTTAGTGTCAGAATACACAAGTGGCGCCGGATGCAGATGCACTCAAAGGGTTTTAATAGGGAGACAGAAATAATCCAAATTGGCATTCAAAGAAGCAAAAATATAAAAACGGGCATTTTGATTAGCAAATAGGAAAAACGTAAGCATGGCAGTGTCAAACACGGGGACCGTAACGTGCACCGTAACAACGTGGCAACACTAATGATCAAGGGCTTGGTAAATGTCAGCAATACAGAAGTGAGTGAACGAATTATTTTGCACTGGGCGTGAACGAGGTTCTCTTAAATATTGTGTTCGGTATGTACGTGGTGGTATCAAAAAGATTCGAGATGTGCTCTTACAAGAAAGTACTTTATTTATCCACGTTTACACCTTCAAAATAATCCCCTTACACAGCAATACAGCGCTCCCAGCATTCCTGACACTTCTGGAATGTCCTGTGTCCTGGAAGTCATCTTCTCAAAGTGTGTCAAGTACCTTCTGCAGTTCACGCTCAATCTCTGCAATGGTGTCAAAATGCTAATCTTTGAGCTGGAGCTTCATCTTCGGGATGAGCGCGAAGTCCGCAGGAGCCAAATCTGGCTTGTAGGATTGGTGTGGAAGTGAGATCACGTGGATTGTTTTCAGATGATCATCAATGCACAAGTTGCTGAATGGTTTAGACCAGTGCTCGAATTGAGGGGGGCTGGGGGGATCCGGAACCCCCTCATAAGGCACTAGGGACCACCCATGACAAGTAAAAAATAGACTTAGGGTGGACACCAAGATTATTTTAGTAAAAAATAAATGAATTACACAACAACTAGGGACCCCCATAAGACTTGACCCAAATCAAGCACTGATATTTTTGGGGTTGAGGAGGTGGAGCTGGAGGTAGCAGAGCTGAAAATGGGGTTTTTGTTGGGACAGGTGCTGGACAGGATTAGTAACGAGTTTATTTATTAGAGGGACAGCGCATGTAGGATGTTTTGGGGACAAGGTGAGGGAGGTGAGATTGAGATGGTTTGGACATGTGCAGAGGAGGGACATGGGGTATATCAGTAGGAGAATGCTGAGGATGGAGCCACCAGGAAGGAGGAAAAGAGGAAGACCAAGGAGGAGGTTCATGGATGTGGTGAGGGAAGACATGCAGGTAGTTGGTTTAAAAGAGGCAGATGTAGAGGACAGGGGGGTATGGAGACGGATGATTTCTGTAGAATGACCTACCTGCCAACTCTGCAATTTACTATAAAACTGAACAAAGAAATCCAAAAATGATTAGATTTGTACAAACGATACATAACTTTTGTGTTACTGCTACATTTCAGGCGTTCCTCACTACAGTAAAGTGCACACATACAGTAAACTGTGGTAAATAAAAAGCTGTGGTGAGAGCACAAGCGTAGCTAGTGTGTGGAGTAATGGTTCTCACTGTGTGTCTGTAATTATAGAAATCTCGCCTCTCAGATATGTGTATTATAAGAATGATATTACAATGATATAATTCTCATAGGTCTGTACTTTTACTATTAAAACTTAAGTCCATTGAAAATTACTTTTGTTCTGTTTGACAAGTGAAAATTTACAGAAGTTTTTGGAGTTTTACTGCTGTAATATTTTTCTTGCCTATGCCTTTTGCTAGGTGTTAAAATAAGCTGCAATTGACACAAAATGCTATTACAAACCCAAACCCTTGACCATATTAGCCATGTTTTATTGACAGTCTGCTGATTCAAGCTACAGCTCCTGACTTCCTGAACTCGAAACCTTTTGCCCTGAGTGTCAGTACGAACTTATCAGCTACAGTATTGCCCGCCACCATTTTTACTGTCTACCTCGATCGCAGGGCGCTAAAGCTTTAGCAAGGGGTTCATTTTTTCAGCAATGCCCTGCAGCTAATGTTTCTTCAAGGATGAAACCTTACTTTTATTTGTTTTGGTTGTTTTTTCTCCTCAGGTCTCGTGTGTTTACAAAATGCTCGTGCCTGAACGCCGATAATTAAATTAAAAGTGAATAATACACTTGAACGCGAGACGAATCGGAGGGGTGCTGATGTGTTTGGACGACCCCATGCCAGTGCAGCCTTCTGGAGCTGGGTTTTTAGTTAAGCTGTTCGAACTGGGCGTGCTGGAGTCGCAGCTT
>NC_060889.1:24951247-24973747 GCF_014805685.1 Silurus meridionalis | reverse complement strand
AATGTTCATTGTTAAAAGCGCTATACAAATAAAAATTAATTGAATTGATGTATGGAATATTGGTTTTCTTTTGAATCTCGAAAACGATCATGAGAGTGCTTTTTAAAGTATCAGCATAAAAATAAGTCTGAATCACACATCATTTTGATCTGATGGCCAAAGAATATAGAAAATAATATGACTATTTTAATCAAATAGCATGATGTAGCTAAAAAAAACGTGTTCCTCAAGTGAACTTTGTGTGGTTTTTCTGTCAAGGTTGCGAATCATCACTGTAAAGCTACACCATGTATTTTTTTGTTTGTCTTTTGTCTTTTGAATCCGTTTTTTTTCCCTCCGTACCAAACCCTGGGTTTACAGCGCTCGTCTTTTTTTATATAAGCTAATCATACTCATGTTTGTTTCCCCCCACATTGTCACACATCATCAGTCGTACCAGTCCCTTCAAAAGAAAAGAAAAAGAAAAGATTTTTTTTCCTGCTCCCATGTTAAAAGTTTCAGTTATAATGTGTCATATCTGGCAGTGCCAATCCCAAACCCATATGCTGCTCCTTAAAACCACTCCACCCCACTCTTTTTCATCAAATCCCATACATTTCAATTGGTCCTTCTCCTCCCACTCCTTCTTTTCCCTTTCTTTACCCCTTCATATTGGTCTATTAATGCTGCCAGACTCATTTCTAGGATCTTTTTTTTGTACGTACGTCCCTGTCTTCTGTCTCGGCTCACATACAAACGGCACAATTACAGTTACAACGCTAAAAGGAAAAGGAGCCACAAATGCAGATCTTTTTTTTTTTTATCCGTTCATTTTTTTTTTTCATTTTGTTCCCACATGACTACATTACAGCATTACACGAAGCTCTGCTCAACTCTACGGGCAGCGTCAGTGTTAAACGTGCACCAGATTGAGAGCTTTTAGAAGAAATACTGCTTTTTTCCTGCCTGCTGTTGAAACGCTAGCAAAAGGTGTCAAATATGAACGTATTAAAGACGATTCTGTGCTTCTAGCTTATGAGTGTGTGTAGTGTGAGTGTAGCGGGTGTGTAACATCTGTCTTTAGCGTGTGTGTGTGTAGTGTGTAACATCTGTGTATATTGTGTGTGTTTTGTATATATATATATATCACACACACATGCATGTGTGTAGTTTCTAATTTGTATGTACTTTGTTTATGTATTGATAAAGTGTGTATAGTGTGTAACATCTGTGTGTACTGTGTGTGTGTGTGTGTTATGGGCATGTAACACACATGTGTAGCGTGTATATGTGGTGTGTTGTGCATTTGTATAGAGTGTGTGTAACATTTGTGTTCAGCATTTGAGTCTGTAATGTGTGTGTATTATGTGTATGTATCGCACATGTGTTTGTAGTTTGTGTGTTTGTGTGTAGAGTGAGTGTAGCGGTCTGATGTGTAACATCTGTCTTTAGTGTGTGTAGTGTGTATATCATGTGTGTGTGTTGTTTATGTATAGCACATGCATGTGTAGCTTCTATTGTGTGTGGTGTATTTATGTAGTTTGTGTACTTTGTGTATGTATTGTGTGTGTGTGTGTAACATCTATGTGTAGTGTGTGCGTGTTATGGGTATTTAACACATGTGTATGTAGTTTGTGTGTGTTTGTGTGTAGTGTGAGTGTAGCGGTGTGTAACATCTCTTTAGTGTGTGTGTGTGTAGTGTGTAACATCTGTGTATATTGTGTGTGTGTGTGTGTATATATATATATATATCACACGTGTGTAGTTTTAATGTGTGTAGTGTATTTGTGTAGTGTGTAGTTTGTGTATGTGTGTGTGTGTGTGTGTGTGTGTGTGTGTGTGTGTGTGTGTTATGTAACATCTATGTGTGTGTGTGTGTGTGTGTGTGTGTGTGTGTGTGTGTGTGTGTGTATATGTGAAAAGGAAAAAGGAAAACAAGTGAAAGTGAAGAATGTGGAGAAGAGTGAAGTTGGAGTGGAGAGACGTGTAATTACATTAGGGGGAGACGCTGAACAGAAGGGGTCCTGCATTACCTTAGGGCTCTGCCGTTACACACTGGAATTCTTCATCTGCAAACAACCTGAGTGTGTGTGTGTGTGTGTGTGTGTGTGTGTGTGTGTGTGTGTGTGTGTGTGTGACAGAGAGAGAGAAAGAAAAGAATGAAAGACCAAACGAGAAAAACAAAACAGAAGGAGAAAAAAAGTTGAAGGGAAAGCAAACATGAGTGAGTGTGAGAGGGAAAGAAAAGAAAAGTGTGAGAGAGAGAGAGAGAGAGAGAGAGAGAGAGAGAAAGAGGGGAAAAGAGGGGAAAAAAAGAGATTTTCCTTTGAAGAGAACCGACATTCATGTGCAGTTATGGAGATGAGGATTATATAAACAATACCACAAATTCCACAAACCACAAAAGAGCACTTTTCTCCTTCTCCATCATCTCTCTCTCTCTCTCTCTCTCTCTCTCTGTGTGTGTTTTTTCTTCTGTAGATCTGGACAATACGGTTAAAAAAAGAACTAATGGCCATGTGAATGTGTATAACTCTCTGTGCATGTGTGGTGTGTGTGTAGTGTGTGTGTAATGTGTGTGCAGTGTGTGTAGGTGTGTGTAATGTGTGTGTAGTGTGTGTAGTGTGTGTAGGTATGTGTAATGTGTGTGTAATGTGTGCATGTGTGTGTAGGTGCAATTAAGTAACCAATCCATGTAACAAGCAAGTTTTGGGAGTATAGGAGAAAACCACAAAACCTGGAGGAAACATTCAAACAGGAGGATTCAGGAGCTTTTGGAATATATACATATATTCACATGACTCTGTGTGTGTGTGTGTGTGTGTGTGTGTGTGTGTGTTGTGTGTGTCATTGTCTGTCCTGTCCTGTTTTTCTCATCCTGTATGTTGTTCCTTGTCTTCTCCTGTCCTGGTATCGCTTTATCTCTTGCCTAGTCCTGACGTGTCCTCTCTTATCCTGCCTTGTCCTTTTCGGTCCTCTATTGTCTTGTCCTCTCTCCTCTTGGATTGTCTCATCCTACAATTAATTATCTTGTCCTGTCTTTTATTGTCTTTTTTTATTAGGATAATTGAATCGTTGTTACATTAAGTGTTCTTCTGCTTGATCTTGGTCAGGGTCATGGTGGATCTGACGCCTAAATGATCTCGTTTTTGTCTCTTCGTACCTTATTGCTCGTTTGTTTCATTTTTAAGCTTAATTACTATTATTTTTAATGAAAAGATTTGAAAAGTGAATGGGTTTTTGATATAATAGATAAATTAAAGAATATTTTCATGCACTAAATGTCATTTAGGCAAAAAATGAAGGTGACATATCAGACACTTTAAGTGTGTGTGTGAGTGTGTGTGTGTGTGTGTGTGTGTGTGTGAGAGAGAGAGAGAGAGAGAGAGAATCAGGTATTGAGGGCTGATGGATTGATGGAAACGCAGGTCACTAATAGATGAATGAATCAAATCAGGCAGAAACGGCGTCTCTTCCAATAACCGTGATGAGCGACAGCACACGCTCTTGACAGCTTCCTTTCTCTGGCACGTCGAGCCAGAAGTGAGCGACTGTTATATTTTCAGATGACACTATTAGGACGCTTTTGGGGTGACGTGTGTTGAAATCTGTGACAGTTGTGTATGTTTAAGTGTTGGGTAGAGAAGTTTAGAAAGCTGAAGGATAAAATGTTTGTTAGGAATGTCATGGGGGGGGGGGGTGTTTGTGAATTGATAGGGTAATATGTGATGTGATGATGATGATGCGGTTTGTTGTGAAGGAAAAGGTTGAAAAGGAAGGTGTGTGTAGACTGACTCGTAGATAGTCATTTGTAAAGATGCAGAGTTGTGTGTGAAGCTAAATTAGGAGCCCTGGTTCACATGAGATTTACGATAAAGTAAAATCAGCATGCTACCAAATTACAGCGCTTTAATGGTTTATTGTTTCTTTTATTGTATTTAAATGGATTTGTCCTTTTTTGTCCTGTTGGTGTTTTGTATTGTTTTTCCAAAATCCAACATATAAGTCTGGTTCCTCTCAAGGTTTCTTCCTTATACCATCTAAAGTAGTTTTTCCTTGTCACACTCACCCCAGGCTGCTCATCAGGGATAAACACAAATCGTCCCCTTATTTCTAGGTTCTGTAAAGCTGCTTTAAGACAATGTCCATTGTGAAAAGCGCTATAGAAATAAACTTCAAATTGTCTTGTCTTGATCTATCTTGTCCTGTTCTATTCTGCCTTGTCTTGTTCTGTTCTGTGAACAACTTTGCCTATTCTGTTTTTTCTTACCTTGGGCTGACATGACCTCTCTTGTCCCACCCTGTCCCATCCTGCCCCATCTTGATTGGTCTTGTTTTATGCTTTTTTTCCCCCTTTCCTTTCCTTTCCTTTCCTTTCCTATTATATTCAGTCCTCTCTTGCTATCCTTTTTCCAATCATGTTCTTTCTTGTCTTGCCTTGAATTTGTATTGTTTTCTACTACATTATGTTTCATTCTTTTCATTAATGGAATGTTATTTTGCTTTATGAGTGTCGTTGAGGATCTGGAGCCTGTATCATCTTGTTTTGCTTTGTCTTTTATTTGTTTGTTCACCTGTTCATTCATTCGTTTGTTTTGAAGTGTAGACCAGAGCTTTTTTCTCCCCAATACAGTAAAACCCCGTTGTACGAGCATCATTCGTTCGTGAAAATTGCTCATAAGTCCATTTGCTCGTACGTTTAAACAAATTTTCCTCATAAGAATGAATGTAAAAATGATTTAATCCGTTCCGAGATCTCATCCGATCGCTTATTTCTGCACCTATAAAGTATTTGTTGCCTATTTTAACAAACAAATACACCGCAAATGACCGTAATATAAACATAATTTAACACTTACTCATGTGGTAGTGGTTGATTGCGAGTGTGAGACGCGCACCACCCTTATAACCTTCTTGGTTTCCATGGTAATTCTATTTACTTTCGTTTTCACAGCACCATCACTGATTTTCTTGGGAGACATTTTTCAAGATTTCTAGTGAAATAAAAATATAAAACTAAAAAAAAGTTTTTGCTGCACTGAACAACGAGAGCGACCGAGTGATACGTCATCAACTAAGCGACTGATGCGACCCTCGGCTGAAATAGGGGAACTGACAGCGTGGGTTTGCCTGTACCCTCGAAATTTGCTCGTGAAACAGGGTACAATTTTATCGTATCTTTGTTTGCTTGTACTATTAGTTGCTCGTACAACAGGGCTTTACTGTAGCTGCTACCTGCTACTGGTTAGCTAACCAGCACTGCTGATATTATCTAGATCCAACGTATTGTTACTAGACATAAAAATGAAACGGAGTCATTTTAACTCTATCGAAATTCGCTGTCACAAATTTGATCTTGTTCTCTGACCTCCATTTGCTTCGCTATTTACAGTTTGATTTGTCTTTGATCCCGTCTCTGCCTCTCATTGGTTTGTTCTCCTAAAGTGTGCACCTGTTCTGTGTTAGCCCTTTAATTCATGTTTGTTTATACCCTGTACTTGTTTTTTCTTATTGTAGAGTCTTATGCTTTTTTTTTGTGTCTCATTAAGTTTTAAACCTTGTTGTTCTGTTTCTGTTGTTTCTGAGGGGGGTTTTGTGTGTTATTTCTTGTCTTTTTTTTTTTATTCTGCAAGCTTGTTCTGCTCTATTGCTTTCGGGGTCAGTGTTCAGAACAATGAGTGTCCATGTCAGACAGCACCACTACAGTTTCTCTCCATACACTGTTAACTCAGAAATTAGCTTTATTACTTTATTACATATGAATCATATTTTTGCTGTTTTGATTTATGATGTGTCCATTAGAAATGCCACATTGCAGCCAACTTGGGAAATACCATAATTTCCGGACTATAAAGCACACCCATATATAACCCGCACCCACTGAATCTTACAAATATTTTTATTTTGAACATAAATAAGCCGCACCTGTCTATAAACCTGTCTACACTAATGAACTTTACACAGGCTTTAACGAAAGACACGTTACACACGGTGTAATGGGTGAAATATGTTGCGCTTCCTTTAAGAGCAGAGCGGTATTTTGGAAATAGCATGGCACTGCATTTACCTGGTATTACTGCATGTGTGCAAGACCGAGGAATATGACCTTATTTTCTGATGCTCATTTCTAAGTTTCTTTGACTAACCCTTAACTCTGTTGCCAAGAAAAATAAAAAAGCACGAGTTTTGGAAACCTGTCTGTGCTTATATGATTTTTTTTTGCAACTGGAGTTAGCGAGCTCTCCCTTCACCCAGACTCAACGCATTACAACAGCTTGTATCTAAACAGTAGCCTACCAAGAAAGTCATTGTTCACTGTCTTCATCCTTCCTTTCACAACTATTTCTCTCGGGAGTTTTTCTTTTGGCATTGTCGTGCGTTTAAAAATTGGCGTGCCGATGCCATGCAGCTCGGAACACAGGTGAATTGCGTTATTTCATTGGTCTAATGTTATGTCTCTCAGTTTTTTGGCTTTAAGTTTGTAAGACAGGGAAAAACCCAGGAAAAATTCATAAATTAGCCGCTTCGTTGTTTAAGCCGCGGTGTTCAAAACATAGGAAAAAAGTATTTGCTTATAGTCCGAAAAATACAGTAATCATATACGAAATATGAATGAAAGTTTATGGTTTTGGTAACCATAAGATTGTTATGTGCTTTTTTTGAGCATCCAATTCCACATTTAGTCCCCCTTTTATTTTGAATTTCTTTAGATTTACTTGCACTCTCTCCTCTATGCTTGTTTTTTTTCTCACCTGTCCTTCAAGGTTGAGAAATTTGTATGTAAAAGTCTTTGGCACTCTGTTGAACTTTGTAGAAAAGCACAAAAAATATCACAAAAAGCTGTTTTTGTTGTAAAAAAAAAAAAAAAAGAAAAAAGCAGCAGCATTCCTCATGCCTTTCTGTATTTTCACTGTAAACCTTCTGGTACTGGTTGTTGAGAAAAAAAAACATCAGCTAGTGTGAAAGCAGCCCTAATGCACCTAAGACTTAGTAGATGCTGGTGGATGTCAAAAGGAAAGAAGGGCCTATTCTTGTTCCTATTCACTGCATTCGTACAGAGTTTTTTCTTTTTTTATTCTTATATAAATTTATAAAATGGGCGATCAGCAAAAAGACCTATCTATGGGAAGAACTTTTAGCTTGGATTTGTCATCATGCACAAAATATTCGATATGTTAGATCAGTCAGGTGCAATGAGTACTGTTTTTTGTATATATAAATTGTAGAAGGTGGTGGAATGAAAGAGAATTGTAGAGAAATACTAGGAGCATTCTGGTGATCTCATCTGCACTGTGACACCTTATTTATGGCCAACATCAATTATATATGAATGGTCATAAGGAAACAGTGGTGATTATTAATTGGTCATTGGGAAACATGTCTTTTGGTACACCTGTAATCAGTGATTGGTCTTTTGGTACACCTGTGATCAGCGATTGTTTTATGGTACACCTGTGATCAGCGATTGGTCTTTTGGTACACCTGTGATCAGCGATTGTTTTATGGTACACCAGTGATCAGTGATTGTTTTTTGGTACACCTGTGATCAGCGATTGGTCTTTTAGTACACCTGTGATCAGTGATTGGTCTTTTAGTACACCTGTGATCAGTGATTGGTCTTTTGGCACACCTGTGATCAGTGATTGGTCTTTAGACACCTGTGATCAGTGATTGGTCTTTAGACACCTGTGATCAGTGATTGGTCTTTTGGCACACCTGTGATCAGTGATTGGTCTTTTAGTACACCTGTGATCAGTGATTGGTCTTTTGGCACACCTGTGATCAGGGATTGGTCTTTTAGTACACCTGTGATCAGTGATTGGTCTTTTAGTACACCTGTGATCAGTGATTGGTCTTTTGGCACACCTGTGATCAGTGATTGGTCTTTTGGCACACCTGTGATCAGGGATTGGTCTTTTGGTACACCTGTGATCAGGGATTGGTCTTTTGGCACACCTGTGATCAGGGATTGGTCTTTTGGTACACCTGTGATCAGGGATTGGTCATTTGGCACACCTGTGATCAGCGATTGGTCTTTTGGGACACCTGTGATCAGCGATTGGTCTTTTGGTACACCTGTGATCAGCGATTGTTTTATGGTACACCTGTGATCAGTGATTGTTTTATGGTACACCTGTGATCATTAATTGGTTGCAAGAACAACACAGTCAGGAATGATACACAAATAATTGTCGGCATGATCCTTCTCTCTCCACTCATATACCAGCAGCTGTGATGTGAGTTAGAGTTAGAGAGGGTGTATCCAGTTCTCAATATCAATAAATAAAGTCAATAATGTTTTCAGAAAGTTGCTAGGCTTTTTTAAAGTTGCTAAAGGGGCTAAAAGGTTGCCAAATCTAGCCACAATGTCTACGTTGGAACCAGTGGACTGATCTGGGCAAGCGCAGTGCTGTGGACAGAGCAACTCCTCCTACATGAATGCTGACTTGGATAATTGTAATATCAGTGTGTTGGTAGACTGGACTAATGATTCACAGATGGTCGTTTAGTGTACACTCATTAATCCACTACACAATCCACTGCCATCTCTCTGAGCTGTGCAACCCAGCTAACCTTATCTAACCCTCTAATCTATCTATCTATCTATCTATCTATCTATCTATCTATCTATCTATCTATCTATCTATCTATCTATCTATCTATCTATCTATCTTCATATCTTCTTTGTTACTTCTTTTGTTTTAACACGGGATAGATAGATAGATAGATAGATAGATAGATAGATAGATAGATAGATAGATAGATAGATAGATAGATAGATAGATAGATAGATAGATAGCATACATTAATTTTATGGGAGTATTTATATTTTATATGATTATAAAGTATAATTATTACTATACTTTATAAGAAACTTAACTATAGAGTAACTAAGTATTTTGTATTTTCTTTTTCTTTTCTTCTTCTCTTGGTCTTCTTCAACACCCTTAAATAATAATTAAAGTTGTTTTTATTGTAGTTGATATCACTACAGTGTATATAAAAAATATTGACATCTTGATTTACAACAAGAATTTAGACAGACTCACAAATCTTTTTTTTTTCAATCATTTCTCTTTCTTTACCCATCTGGTGTGCAGTCCTCTTTTTTCCCCTCTATACGGCTGTCCCTTGTATATGCCTTATTTACATTAATTGCCATTACTGCTCTGACATTCTCGAATGAAGGTCTTTTGATTTTAAGTGTCTGTCTATCTCTCTCTCTCCCTCCTTCACACTCACTCTCTCTGGAAGGGCTCTTCAAAGCTCCAGGATCATTAAACATCCACCGGCCCTCTGGCACTTTTGGCCAGGTGTCTTGACTAAGCTCCAGCGATGACTTGGTCCAAGTATCCGGTGCATTTAATCATGTTTGAGGAGCAGGCGCTGCTCCCAGTCTGACTCTCTGCTTAAATAAAGCTTGATTGAAATGACTAAACCTCAGCCCCAGCTGCACTAAAGGTGGATCATTAGAGGAAGCGCTTTTCAACATGGACAACTTATGATACATTATTATTACACAGTGATGCATTGTTAGAGAAAAGATTAACTTTGTCGGGCTTCTGTGTACTTGAGAGAGAGAGAGAGAGAGAGAGAGAGAGAGAGAGAGAGAGAGAGAGAGAGAGCTGAGAACTTTGTATGAGTAAGAATATAAAAACACAGGTAATTATTGGGGTCTATTTGCTAACTTTTTAAAGAGAAAAAGAGGCAGAGAGAGAGAAAATTAAACTGGCAACAAGACAGATAGAGCAACAAAAAAAGAGAGAGAAAAGGTAGAGACAGTCAGACAAACAGATAAACGGATTGAGCAGCAAGCATAGAGAAAGATTAAAAGACAGAAACAGGCAAAGTGAAAAAGTAGATAGACAAATAGAGAAAAGGACAGACAGACAGACAGACAGACAGATAGATAGATAGATAGATAGATAGATAGATAGATAGATAGATAGATAGATAGATAGATAGATAGATAGATAGACTGAGAAAAGGTCAAATAGAATTTAGATAGAGAAAGAGAAAGAAACGTTCAGTAAGAGACATGGAGACATACTGACGGAAAGAATGAAAGAAAGAAAGAAAGAAAGAAAGAAAGAAAGAAAGAAAGAAAGAAAGAAATAGAAAAATACTTGTAGGAGTGTAAATATGAAAACATGGGAACTTAGAGGTTTCTATTTGCTTACTTTTGAAGAAAAAAGTGGGAGAGAAAGAAACAGAGAGAAAAAGAGACACAGCCAGTCAGACAGACTGAGCAACATTAAGAAAGATGGAAAACAAAGAGACAGAGAAATGGACAGACAGACAAAAACAGGCTGAGAAATGGTCAGGGGATATGTAGAGAGAGAACATACAGGCACCATACAATGAGAGACATGAAGACCGAGAGATATACAGACACACAGAGAGAGAGAGAGAGAGAGAGAGAGAGAGAGAGAGAGAAGCAAATAAAAACAAACGTAGAAAACATAAAAGAGACCGAGATTGAGACTGAAAAGACAGGCAGATGTGGACAGAGAGACATAAGGACAGAGAGAGAAAGGAATAGACAGACAAAATGAGAAGTGGACAAACAGATAGACAGACAGACAGGATAAGAAATGGTCAGAGAGAAGGTAACAAAACACTGATGGAGCAACATACAATGAGAGACATGGAGACTGTGAAAAGAGATCTACAGAAATAAAGACAGACAAACAAAAGAAACACAAACATTGACATGAAAAGAGACAGAGATGGAGACTGAGAATGACAGGCAGACAAAGTTGGACAATAAGACAGACAGAAAGGGAAAGAGACAGATGGAAAATAGAAGAGAATTGCGCAGAGGAGTTTAGACAGAAAGAGACTTCAGAGACAACCAGATGTAAAGATTGAGAAAGAACAGAGTTACCCAGAAGAAGCAAGTGAACAGAGAAGACAGAAAGAATGAGAGTGAACGAGAGAGTTGACGTGAGATTTTTTTTAAGAAACAGTGATGTAAATAAGGGATGATATTTCTTTGCGCTGGTCACATTGTGTAATCTGTTGCTTTAGTGCACGCACTTCCATCCAAAGTAATCTACATGTGCAGCCGAACGCAGTCCAGAGTCCAGAGCCACAGCCTGCAGCTGAATGATATGAAGTTCACTCATTGTCCCAGCAGTGACTCCGTAGTTCTAAAAAAAATGCATTTTACTGTATGTGTGTGTTTTCTATAGGAATTCTATACTATGATATATGAATTGAAACTCTGTACTTATATGAATTTATTTATTAATTCAACACATTATTGAACAGAAAGTCAATGGTTCAAGCCCCAGTACCTCCAAGCTGCCACTGTTGGGCCCAATGAACATAACATAAAAAATCTCCTTTCACTGTAGCCACAGCTGCACCACCCGCATACATCGTGTGTAGCAAAAAGTAGCAATATTTATCTTATAAACAGAGTGTGCATTTTAAGCATCATGATTTGAAATGAGGGCAAGTTGTGTGTTTTTGTGCCAATTCTACAGGAAAGAAAACATGAAAGTATAAATGGTTTGTAAAAAAAAAAAAACATTTTTTAACTTTCCTCACAATGAAGGTAGGAAGGAAGGAAGAAAGGAAGGAAGGAAGGAAGGAAGGAAGAAGGAAGGAAGGAAGGAAGGAAATTAAATAAAATGAGAACTTGAAGTATAAATATGAAAACGTAGAAAATTCTATTTTTCATTTTAAAAAGGAAGTGAGAGACTGGCAGAAAGACAGATGGTGCAACAAACAGAAGGAAAAAGAGGAGACACAGACAGACACAAACAGATAGACAGAGTGAGCAACAAACAGAGGAGGATGAAAAACAAAGAGGAACAGATTGAGGCAAGGAGAAAAAGTTGTGGATAAACAGAGGAATGCACAGAAGGATGGACAGACAGACAGACAGACAGAGAAATGGTCAATGAAAATCCAGAGAGAGAAAGAAAGAACATACAATGAGATACATGAAGACAATTTATTCTCCTTTGTCAGCCATTGTGGAAAGAAAGAACAGCTATTGAATCCACAGAATTATATTCGAGCTTGTGCAGTTTGCTACAGATGTGGTTTGCGAGCTCTGACTAGTGAGCTCTGACCATCCAATCAAAGTAGTTGAAAATGCCAACGTGACTGGGTGCCAGCTAGCAGTTCTCGAAGTAAGCAAGCAAACTGATAGGTTGAAGCAACATATTTAATAACCAATAGCCAGAACTGCTAATTGAGAGAAATCATTTGCATGTGGGGAAAAAAAACCTGGCTATTCAAACTCTTTACTGTTCTCCATATTCAGCTAGTTTGCTACGCTACTGTCACTTGTGTTGTGATTCCGCTCAAATGACTCAAGTCGAGGACTTCACACTTCACTCAACACTCTGACTTCATGTTTCGAAAGCAACGTACTGAATCAAATCAGGAGAATTTGAAGTCAAACGAAGCCTGGAGAAATAAGTCTTTCCTGTTAAATCCATTCATTTGTTTCTTGAAGACAACATTCTGTGTAACCAGTCGGCAAAAACTGCTTTTTCCGCCTCTCTGGAAAGCATTGACAAAAATACACAACTGCAAGCAATTTCACTCTAAATCCATGATATTTAATAAATCCTCGGGTTTGGAACAGCAAAAGGTTACAAGAGACTCAGCATGATAGATTTCACATGTTTAGCAGAATATTAGCTAGCGCCTAGCAGGCAACTCATTTCAAAACTAAATTGAAACTAATGTCACATCGTCTAAACAGCATTTCCCTAAGTCCCATGATTGTTAATCACACTCACCTGCTCCTTATTTACTAATCCCCTCTTCAGCTTTAAAGACACTATATGGACAAAAGTTTGTGGACACCTGACCATGTGCTTTTTAAACATCCCATTCTGCATTTACTGTTACAATAACCTCGGCTCTTCTGGGAAGATGTTCCATTTGATTTTGGACCGCGATTGTTGAGATTTGTGTGAGATTCATTCAGCTACAAGGGTGTTGGTAAAGTCAGGTACTGGTGTAGGTGAGGTGAGAAGGTCAGTGTTCACATTTATCCCAAATGTGTTCAATAGGGTTCAGGTCAGAGCTCTATAGCGGGAGATCTTTCATTTCAATCCTATGGTAACCATATCTTCATGGAGCTGGCTTTGTGTACAGCGGCACTCTCATGCTGGAACAGGTTTTGGTCTCCTGGTCTCAGGTAAAATGATAATTTTATGCTACAGCATCCAGAGACATCCTATACAATTGTGTGTCTTCAACTTTGTGGTAAAACATTGGGAAATATCTACATATGGCTGGAAATCCCAATACCTTTGTTCATATATTGTAGCTCTCAGTTTCCTCTTTGCTTTTTTCTAGTAACACACTGTTACTATTTCTTTTTTATGTGTATGCATTTCCTTGTTTTATACTCTTTGAATTTCTTCTTTGCATCGAACTATCAAGTGTTTTTAGTTTTTTATACAGATTTCACATCAATTTTTAATTTGAACTCTTTCGACATGTTCTTCTTTTAAGGATCTCTTTAACCAGATTAGATCATGCACATTTTGCTCCTTTCGTTCCTCATATATACTCATCAACAATACAAAAAACGTTCAAGTCTACACAAAAATAGTGCTGTGAGACTAAATAGCGAAACAAACAATGTTCAGGTAAACGTATTAAAAAAAATCTCGAATGTGACAAAAGCAACTGTGTTTAGTGCTCTGTTTAGGGTGGAACATCTTCTGGACAACTGTCATATCAGCAGTCTTCCCGAAGATTGTGTAGCCTAGTGAACCAAACTTAGAGAGCATTTTGAAGGCACCGTATTCAATTTTTTTGTTAAATGTGAGGCAAAATTATCACAATTAAAAGAACCAAGCACTTAAACTACTTCGGTCTGTGTGCATTGAATGTATTTAATACACAAGTTTCACAATTTGAGTTAAATTATTGTTTTTTTGGTTCTTTATAACTTCACAACTAGAGCATACCCCTGACTCCCCATGCACACATACACACATATACACTTCACAATTGTGAGACGTCTCGAAAGTGTGAGCAGACACCGATGGCAGCTCTGACACAATGACAAGCCTGAAATGCTCCGATTATTTTTCTGGCAAGTCGAAAGATTTTTGTCCGAGTCGCCCGTGTGTGAAACATTGCTCTGACATGAAATGACAAGTCTCATGCTGAGTGGGTGGGATTTGGGCAGACGTCTTTAATGATTCCTATGGGAGCAGGATCCTGGAATTAGATGGAGAAACTCCAGGTCACATGGCAGCTCATCGTCGCCTGATTGAGAGGCCCGGGGACCTCGGGGAAAATGTGCAGCGTAAAATACAGACCGTGTGAAAAAAGCGTCAGGGGGACGATTTCTGATCTCTTTTCCACACTTCGGATTGAAATTGCGTTCCTGGAACCTGACTGATGCGTCTGGAGTTGATTTGGCACGCTCGGAGAAAGATCAGGTGCCGAGACTAAAAATGTTTATTTCAGCAGACGGACTGTTATTACACCGTACGTAACATAAAATAACGAACAAACATTTGTATATATTGTTTTGCTGGCCAAATTCCCACACATGCAATAACAAATACTCCTATCATCAGGAATTGAAACGTGATCAACATGAATATAAAATCAATAACCATATTTACAGTAAAACAAGAACAAGAGACCAAAATTTGAGCTTGTCCAGTTTGCTACAGTTTGCTGACCATACAATAAAAAGATGTAAAAACCCGGGGTCCTCGGAATAAGCAAGGCACAGTCTGATTGGTTAAAGCAACTGCTTCCAGGAACATGGTTTCGAAACTACCAAGAGCCCAATCTGGTAATTTCTGCTGGTCTTAATACACTACATGATGTGACATCTGAAATCTGATTGGATAGAAACTCCAAAATAAAATAACACTCGATGGGAATCGCTCGAATGACTCCAGTTGAGCACTTCAGCACTTCCAGTATAGAAAGAAAATATGACAATGTACTAAATGAAATCAGGAGGATTTAAAGTGAAACAATGCTAGTAAAGAAAAAGCATGGAGAAATGTCTTTCCTGCCAAATCCCTTCATTTGTTCCTAAAAGACAACTTTCTGAGTAATCAGTCAGTAAAAAAAATGATTTTTTCCACATGCAAACAAATCCAAACAAATGTCAATTATTGGCAGATCAACTGGATTCACTGCCTCAGTTCAGCGACTTACTACAATTCCCTATAATGCATTGCGGCTTTCAAACATAGCCCCTGTAAACCACATTTCTGTATCAGATTCATGGCCTACGGACATAGCCGACATGGATACAACACCTTACACACATGGACTTTGTTATATTTAATCGCACACAGTTCACACTCTTTATACACACACATATAAGTATTTCTTAACTTACTGGATTACACACTGGATGTCTGATCAGAAGTTCACATCCCAGTGCTGCCAAGCTGCCATTGCTGGGCCCCTGAGCAAAGCCCTAAACTTCAGCTGCATGGTTGTGTGTATATATATATATATATATATATATATATATATATATATATATATATATATATATATATAAGAAATAATTGTTTTTCTGAATAAGGGCCTCCACCAAATAAATCCAATAAATGCAAATGTTTGTAGAAGTGGTAGCTCAGAAGGTAACGCATTGGGCTTCTAGTTGAAAGGTTGTAAATTCTAATCCCAGTACCATGCTGTAAATTATCTTACTATAAATTCTCATTTGGTTTCCTGGTTTTCGATTTGTTTTTGTTTTTTTTTGCTTTTGTCCTCCCTTTTTTTTATCCCTGTTTTTTGAATAGCTCCCATTCTTAAATCTGACTGGTTTTTGATCTGTTGATTTACTTTCTACAACAGCAGCCCTGACAGTAATTCTACCTGCAAGACATATATGAGCAATCTGATAAACTTTTATAACAGATTATTCACAGGTGGACTCATAGGGTTTATGGATGTACCACGTACAGAAGATTTTTTTTTTTTTTGTGGTGATATTTTGACATAAAACTTTTTTTTCACTTTATTGGATAAAGTCGTCTATAAGAGGTGGCATCCAAATGTTTCGAGACTCTCTCTGTTTACAAGAAGGTACTTCATTTATCTACGTTTACACATTATCACCTTCAAAGCAATACAGAGCTCCCAGCATTTCAGCCACTTTTTTTGTCTTGGAAGTCTTCTTTTCAAAGCACGTCCAGCAACTTCTGCGATTGAAGCTGGATGTCCGCAATAGTGTCAAAACAGAGACATTTAAGATAGATCTTTATCTTCAGGAAGAGGGCGAAGTCCGCGGATCATGTTGTTTTCCGCAAGAAACTCAGTGGTCCTAAAGCATTCGGGCCTGATATCCAGAGCATCGGGCCTTATATCCAGAGTGTGCAACAGTTTTTTCCTACACTGTCTTGTGTTGTCTTTTTGCACCAGGTTGCACAGATGCACTTTATGTGTCGAGGAAACTTATTTAGTCCATAACTCTGTTTTGTGTGATGTAGCTCTATGTTGTTTTATGTTGTTTGGTGTAGCACAAAGGTTCTGGAGGAACGTTGTCTGATTTCACTGTGTACTGTGTCAGCTATATATATATGGTGGAAATAACAATAAAAGCTTCTTGACTTGACAGGTTTTTCTAACTTGTTGCCCACAATGAAATCACAGACGTGGTAATGCACGTGATCAGAATAGCACCAGCTGCACAGCTCCCGATGTACTCAGGCGATGTCTTTTGGCACTTTGACTTATGAAGTTCAGTGCACTGTGTGACTGTGCGTGCAGCCTTTTGATTGTAACAGGCAGTAGGTTTTCCATCATAAGTCTTCAGGACAAAAAAAAGGAATGGCTTTTATTACAGGAGCTGAAATGTTTCATGGATTTGGAACTAATTTATGTAACTTTAAAGAAATAAAAAAAAATTACATGCTGCTGTTTAATTAGCCAAAAATGTTAGCATCAGCAATTTGCTTCGTTCCAAGAGAAATAAAACACTTTGGGACATGCTGTTATTTAAAAGATGATGGGCTGCAAAACATCTCACTGGCACAGTGGAAACTTAATTGATAAAATGTTGGACTTTTGATCAGAAGGTCATAAATTCAAATCCTTGCCATCAACTTAAGCACCACTGCTAGCCCCTTAACCCTCAACTGCTCAGTTGTTTAAATGAAATAATTGTAAGTTGCCCTTGATCTGGCTAATGTAAATGATTTTTTTCATATAATGGCACACCCCGAATCTTTTCATTTATTTTGTGAGCACTTGAAGTTTATCACTTTAGAACCATAGTAGTTTGTTGATAATGAATGCTTAAATAATGTTTGTAAAAAAAAAAAAAAAACTCATTATAAAGTATTAGTAGTAAAGGATCATCTTAATTAGAAATAAATTGAATTCTATTCAACCCACACAGTGGTTATTTTAATTGTCTTTTTTTTACAGGCTTACATTGTACTGAATATTCTGAGTTTATTGCTTAAGTAACATTACACAGTACTCGAAACCTTTGTATGCTCAGGTTACAATCAGTGGCACCCACAATTCTTTGCAACCAGCTGATTTGCTTTTATTGGGCTCATTGGTAAACTGGCTCTCAGCACGCTCTCAGAGCGCCGGTGCACAATGCAGCACAATGCGCCGTGCTGTCAGAGCGCTCGCAGCACAATGCCCATTATGGAGCGCTGCCCCAAAGGCAAAGAAGGCTGGAGCGACGCACACCAGGTCGTTATGTCAAATCCTGACTCCAATGCCTGCTTGGGCATGTTTAACATGATCACAGGAGTGAAAACATCCGACTTGCTTAATAAAAAAACAAAGTTTGAGTGATGTTTTTATTAAGTTTTTTTTTTTTTTTTGTAAACAGCACAATTGCTGTGTATACTTTCACTCTGCTCATAAATTCTTCAGCCTCAGAGGAGATTCCTCTGATTTCCCAAGAGAGAATGGGATTCATTTGCAAATGTGCTCGCTGTCTGAGCAGAAGAGTGCTCACATAGAGAGAGAGAGAATCAGAAACAAAAAAAATTGCATATACACATCTATTACAGTCTACTGCATAGATAAGTCTATACACTTCTTTAATAAAAAATAAAAATGGTTTAGGATGAAATCCATACATGTACAGAACAATTTTCCGTTTCGCATCTAAAGTTTCAATGCTGGGAAAATCTAATTTAAACAAGAAAAAATATTTACACAGAAATTTCCAATCAATATTGATTTCTAATTGAATTTCTAATAATGGTTCAGCTATAAATCTCTCAAACAGAGAATATGTATAATAATAATAATAATAATAATAATAATAATAATAATAATATAATGAAATGATTAAATTTAAATACAATTATATATAATTATTATTTTATTTTATTTTATTTTATTTTTCCAGACATTTTTCTTCCCATTGCGCACCGTTTTCAGTCCATCAACCTTTTTCTTGTCATTGTGCGGCTTTTTCAACCTTCCACTGATCATTTCCTGGCTCTCACACACCACAGATGTAGACTAGATTACAAGATAACAACGAGCACGGCAGAAGGCAACAAGATGTATGGCTTATGTGGATAAGACAGAGGAAGCCAGTGATGTAAACATGACTGAGAACAGAGACATTCCTGATCACCTGATAATCATCATCTTTTCTCTGCTTGGGTTGTATATGGTGGATGTTCAGCCTGAATACATTATTAGGTAACAAAATTTGAGATTCTTTTGTATTAATATGACGTGAGGTCCAGTTACCAGTGTGACCCTAAAACAGGTAGTAGTAATGACTACTTTTTACTTAAGTACATGTCAGAGCCCAAACTTTTTCACTTTAACTTGAGTAAAAAAGTGTAGTCAGTACCTCAACTTTTCCCAGAGTCTTTTAAAACATGAGTATCTTTACTTCTACTGGAGTGAAGGATGTGTACTTATGCAGATAGATAGATAGATAGATAGATAGATAGATAGATAGATAGATAGATAGATAGATAGATAGATAGATTGATAGATAGATTGATAGATTGATTTATTATATTCAGAATTATAATTCAAAATAAATCAAAGTCAGTGAACTTTTATACAACTCACAAAAGCTTATCCAGGCAATTCTTCACGCAGGGCTCACCGCTCACCACCAGCAACACGCCGACATGCACTAATGATGACTTCCTCTGCTTTAGAAAGTGACAACTTGTGAAAACAACTTTCCAGCCTGATCCTGGATGCCATCAGTGCTCGCTGCATGTTAGTGTCAGCACAAATGAGCAAATGAGCAATCAAATCAACACAATCCCCTCAGCGACACAGTCTATTTCTGCCCAACATTAACATACCAATAACTACTAGATTTTTTCTATTGCAGTGCGTCCTTGATTTGATATTCATCACGAAGTATACATACATACACACATACACACACGCACTGTCTCAGAGGACTGGTCGTGACTTCTCGCAGACATGGAGCTGAGGACACCCACACTGATGAACCCTACATGTGGCATACAGAAGTTTTTATCTTGTCATTACATCATTTAATTTCCAATATAGTTTTGATTCTTGATAATAGCCTGACATTCTCATTAAATATTAACTAACCAAACGAATACATAAATACATACATAAATAAAAAATATTGAAGGCATACATTAATAATAAATTAATAATAATTTTATATAAATATTATTTTAGAGTTTAATATATATATAAATATAGAGATGACACACATGCTTCACTCAAGTACAGTACAGTACATTAATTCTGTAAGTATTCGTATAGACAGTATACAGTACATATGTACAGGAAAATAATCAACAACACAAACAAGTCATCACAAAGTGGATGTAATCTGATCACGAAGAAGATGATCATTTTGCTATAACAGCATGCCCTGTTGATGTGAGACATGTCAGTTCTTGTTATCCCTTACAGCTATAAACAGTCGCTCCCTCACCTCTCTCTTGAAGTAAATGAGATAAAAAAAATACTCAGCTTGTCATTTCACCAACAAACCAGAAAGCGTAAACTCATTTGTCCTGAAGACATTCCCCTGTAACAAAACACCGTGACTGTTATAAAGCGCTGACACTCGAAACTTCGCCTAAAATGTTGCATAAACATATCCTAACAAAACACTTCATCACATCAATGCTTTCGTTCTTTAGACTCTTATGCAGTATACCCTGTTTCTGTGAAAGAGGTTTTGTGTTGCAATGATGATACATGATTATTCATCTGATGCTAACTTTATAGCCAGGCTTTATATCCAATTATACTATGGTCAGTTTGAATTCTTGATTCTTGATTCTGAATCAAGAGCCCACAAGAAGTTCTGGCCAGGTTAATCACCATACCATAATAAAATATGGACATGTTTGTATATAGTGTGAGACAGGTATATGGATGCTTTTTGTGTATTTCAACTTATATGGTGAATGTGTTGATTTTGAAAAATGGGCACAAGATAAATTTGATGAACTGAAGTAAAAAAAAAACTTTAGTCAAGTCAAATCAAGTCAAGTGAAATCAAGTCTAAAAGCTTTTATTGTCATTCCATCAATATATAGTTGATGCAGCTTACTCAACTATTTCCATTTGGGAAGGATTAAACTTCACTGCATATTAAAGTTAAATATTTAACCTTTTTCTAAACTACGTTTTGTGAAATCAGTCATTTCTTTTTATTTATGAGAATAAAAACTTAACTGGTCAACCATGCAACAAGCCACCAATTTTGATTGGTGCTTGGTGGAATCTTCTTATCACCAACATACAGTTGAGTATCATTTCAACAGCAAGCAGAACATTTAGAGAGGAATAAATGATGGACGAATCTCCTGACTTGAACTCGCCACATCACCCGTGGTCTCATTTGCATGCATTTTTGGAGTAGTTGAAAAGATGGTTTTGGGTTTATGATCATTTGATTAGATATCAATCATATCATTCTATTATTTGATTAGTGTGCTAAGAGTGACATTATGATTTTATATATTAGATAATTTTATTATCTCAACTGAGGGGTAAGGGCCTTACTCAGGGGCCCAGCTGTGACAGTATTGTCGCACTGATATTTAAACTCTCATTCTTTGAACAAAAGTCTAATCCCTGCTTTAATTGATCAGTTTTGGCAAATGACCATGGTATACGCATTATAACCATTCAGCTGTTCAGTGTGATTTCAGTGCACTCAGCTTTATGGCCGCTCAGTTCAATTAAATTAAATTAAATTTTATGTTTATAGTGCTTTTCACAATTTTCTAAAGCAGCTTTACACAGATAAAGCAGTGATAATGTTATATAAAAGATTGTGTAAGTTATAAAAGTTATAAAATAATATTGCCTATGAGGTAGTTCCTTATGATTGTTTATTCCTGATGAGTGAGCCAGTGGGAAATGTGGCGAGGAAAAACGTCCTGAGATGGTATTAGGAAGAAACCTTGTGAGGAACCTGACTAAAAAAGGGAACCCATACTTATTTCGGTGGCAGGTTAAAATGATGCATAACTAGCGATGGATTATCCCTTAGTTACCTTCTTGCCTATCAGATTAAAGAATTCAAAATTGCTGTGGTATAAAAAAAAGTTATTCAACTCTTCAACCAATCAGAATCAATCACACAGGAAAGACAAATTTGTAACATTTGGGTTATGAGGAAAAAAAATGAATGAATCTTACAACATAGGAACATGACCTGAAACCAGAACTCGACCGATTTCTACCTTCCTGGTAGTGTGTGATGTTTCATCTGACAATCCATTGAACTCTGGACTCATTAAAAACCTGGACCATCGCTATTTTTATTCAGCTAGCCTGAGATCTCTGATTTAAACATACACAAGGTCACAACAAAAAAAGGGAGCACAGAGAATTCCTACTTTGATATTCTCTTAGCCTTTGTGTTGTGAGAAAATATTTGAACAGCTGTGTAAATGGAGATTTATCACATACTGCTGATTTCAGCCCAAATTTATGGATAAGACAAGACCATTTTATTAAACATCATTTTTCTTTGCTAATCATGCAGAATTTTCTTTTTTTTACGTATATCTTCCTCAGCAAATTCACAGACAAGCCACATGACAATGCCCTTGCTTCGGGCATCGGTGTTTTTCCCAGTGACTGAAAAGCTTTTAGATCTAGAACTAAAGAAGAGGAAAGAACACTTCAGAGTACAAGAAATTGCAGCTTTCACATCTTACTTTCGAAAGCTATTTGGTTTGGACTGAAATGTTGAAGTTTTAATGAAGAATGGCTTCGATTTACAGTATATGGGAAAACATATTAGGACACTTGACAATTCCAGCCATATGTGCTTTTTCCTCAAACTTTTCCCACAAAGCTGGAGGCACACAATTACATAGGATGTCCTCAGATGCGGTAGCATGACAATACCCCTGTTTCATATAAAAAAATCACATTCACTACACATATTTATTGTTCCTTGCACCAATATACATTTATTTATATCTTCATATAAATGTACATATATCTTTTTATACAGTTTCTCATAAAATACTATAGAAATGAAACTTGGATATATATTAGAGTAGACAATGTGCAGCTTATATAGCAGTACAG